>NC_056739.1:1596083977-1596276477 GCF_019279795.1 Protopterus annectens
GAGGTCCAATCAACAAACGTGTAACACATAGCAGCAACCACCCCCACCTAGATAGGTGAAACATACAAACACACGATACAAGTAAACACACCACTGCTTCCCAGATCACAGGCAGGATACTACCAGTGGGAGAGACCTACCAAGTCTAATCTTGAAATAAAGACATCAATGTCCCTTGTGGGACACCCCAAAAATTAATGATCATCGGAGTCAGTCCCTGTAATGATTCATCCAACCAGGCTATATACATACACGGACCAGTAAGTTGTGCAAGCCTGATGACCCATGGGTCGACACAATGTACGACATGAGTCCTGACAAGTGGAGAGTGGGCAGTGTGTAGTGGTGTGGTTAGACCCCACCTGTACCCACAGTAAAGATGACTGCTGTAGAGGAGGGGCAGGTGGGGGAACTATGGGTATGCAATTTTGGGCCTAGGCCTGCAGGTGTTGGCTGGCGCAGTTGTATTAGGACCGCCCCGGGGATGTAAGTAATATTGTGAACTGGGCAGAGCTTACGCCCATACCTCTCAACTCCTAAGAGCAAAACCACTGGACAGAACCTAAACCGTTTGGGGAACAAATAGAGACAGAAAGCACATATTCCACTTACAACCTTAGAAAGCTGATAGAATATTAGGTTATGCATTAGCATGACTCGGCTGAAGGATGTGGGGTCTTAAACCCAATTACTTGTCTGTATTTAATGGTGTCAGTTCCCAGGTATTTTCCAGACAGGTGCAGATTGTAAGAGGAACACACTAATAGTATGAAGCAAACTCTGGACAGGCCATGGATTCTGTACAGTCGACAGGCATGCTTACGCCTAATAGGCAGCCATTCCCGATATGGGTCCCACCTCAGCACAGTCCAGTTTATATGGCTAAGTACAGTATAACCATATGTGTTGTTGCATAACCCACTACACAACACCTACAAAAACATGGTCACAACACCCCACTGCAGGCCAATGTAATAGGCATCAGAAGGTATTATTGTAGTCCTCACCTCCACCCAGGGGTGTGAGTGTCTGACACAAACACCAAATGCAGTGCATATGCACAGCTGTTTTCGTAGACAACATGGCCAGCTGTGGACCTTCCCTGCAGCCATCCTGTACATCCCTGGATAATCCCCCTACTAACACCCCCCTTTGTGTCCCATGCACACCACGTACCTATCAGCCCCTGTTCCATTTCTATTAATGTCTATGGGTACATGTAGGTGACACCCTCTTCCCCCACTATATTGCCAGTATCTGGAACCCCAACCCACATGTAGTATCACAGCTGTCCCACAGGACACATGTAACTAACACATGAAGGAACACCACAAGCGCACCTGGAGCAGCACAGGCTCACCACCTTGCAAACCCTCCACCTCACACACTATACCACTACAACTAGTGATACTGACAACTGTTGTCCTGCCTCGCATACAAATCCCAACATCTGACATACCTTCCCTATTGCTCCCCAACCAATTATACCTACAGGCTACTATACGGTTACAATGTCACCCTCACTACCTACCTGCCTACTCCCTAGCTATTTGCCTCAACTGTACCACACAGGTATGGAATAACTACATCTACCCTGAATACCTGCATGTAACCTACCCAGACCTGTGAAACAGGAATCCTACCTCACCTTAAACCGACTTTTGTCAACAGTCATACCTGACATGTAAACCTGACCTAAGCACGGATAATACTGACAGTTCAATGTAAACTAAGCATGATTAATGGGGGACATAGCTATGTTATGTTTGTTACCCTTTATGAATGTGAACACCCCAGTATTAATTGGGATACATAGCTGGGGTCAATGTAGAGCTCTACACCCTGGGCCACCGCTGACAATGGATAAGCATACCGACTGCCCCGGTTGACAGATGTGAACAAAATGCACGACATTGCGCATGTGTATGCGGGAGCAAGTGGGTGTAAGCCTGTTTGGCTGCCGGTATGCCACTGGTGAAGCAATGTAGAGGCTGAGTGCAAGACACCGCAACCAGAGGTTAGTAATGCTGTGCTTCGTGCAAACAAGCGCATACCAGCCTACAAATGTTCTACAATGCCTTAGTCACCCTGTAGCCAACAGCTGTTGTTGTGGCCATTAACAAAATAATCTGCACTGCCAGGTTGCAAACCCTGACCCTGCATGCTATAGTTGACATGAGTTCCACTAAGCCATGGCGGATACACATTCAGCTGCTGTGATCACAAACACATCATCCAGCACAGGCATCCCACAGTATAGGAAATGTATATAATTATGCAAATGTATGTGCGTGTGTATGTACAGATATAATATATATATATAAGATATATATATATATATATATATATATATATATATATATATGAAGAATGAGCGTCATGACAATAAATCATACAAAAAGAATGAGAAGGAAAACAACAGCAACACCTGCATTATTTTGTGCTGTCATCTTATGTCATATCAAGCTGGGCAGGGGTGAGAAAATCATTGCTTCTCAAACCACAGGCAGGATACTACCAGTGGAAGTAACATTGTCCACCTGCTAAGTCTACCTTACAAACAATTACAGGGTAGTCCCTGGTGGGACCACCCAAAAAGTGCAGGTTGTTTGGACTTCCAACCAGTACACAAGCCAGGGCAGGTATGTTCAAGGACTAAAAGGTTTGGAGAGCCTGCTGATACATGGGTGGAGACAACATATGGGTAGAGTCCCTAATGCTGGGGAGAGGGCAATGTGTGGAGGTGTGTTATGGCTGGGATAGCATCTGGAGAACGGATGGTTTGTGTGTATGTGGAACTCAGGTGGGGTGGAGGAACCATGGGTATGAAATATGGATCCAGGCGTGTCAGGGTTGGATGGCCTGGTTCTAACTGGACTGCCTCATGGAGGTCAGCGAGTTTGTTATAAATATATATGCATACACACATATATACATCTATATGTAGAAGTACATTCCCTGTACCACATTCATTCCTTTTGCAGATATAAATAACATGAAAGTGCCCCTACAAACCTCGACAGTAGATAGACTAATAGGTTGTGCATAACCATACATGTAATAGGTTCATAGGTAGGTACTAGGCTATCTGCCAAAGGGCATTTATAAGCCTAGGCAAGTTGTGCTGGCTCACGCTGCCCCATTGATCAATTTACTGGGCCTCTGTCAAGCAGAGCTATTGAATTAATCCCAGTATGTCCCAATCTTTGACCCCCCCCACCCCCAATTATATTAGGCTTTGGCTAGACTTCTTACATTAAGATGTTGAGAGGTATGATTCTCGTGTATGTTTAGTTGTATTGTTTGGCCTCTAAGGCTCAAGTCATGACTGAATGGAGTCCTGCCTCATTGGAACAGTCTGCATACTCGGTTAACAGATGTTAAATAAACATTTATTCATAGTCCAGTACAGAAAAGATGGTGACCCCCTTCTCTGCACTGTGGCTTATATATCCCAACTCAATTTCATGCCTAATGCATGGCCTTTGTAACAGTGCAGGCCTTACTTAGACTGTCATGAAATGGTTGTCATCTATATATATATATATATATATATATATATATATATATATATATATATATATATATATATATATATATATATATATATATACATATATATATATATATATTTATGTTTTTGCGACATTTCCACAATTCTGCTGGGACATAAACTTCCAAGGCAAAATAAGCTGTTGTTTTGTTTCCGTTGTATATTGCAGTACTATAGTATTAGAGTTACGAGAAGATAGCGGGAAGGGATGAATCTGCAATAATTCAGAGTTGTGTATTTAGTTTCGAAGTTAGTGCTGTTCTCAAAAGAATAAAATGTGAGGACTTTCCCATTATGAAATATTTGAATCATTCCTGTGATTTGCCGGCTACATCAACATAAATCACTAAACCGGTCCTATTTGTAATATAATGTTGCTGAACTCGTACATCATAGGTTTACATGTGTAACGTTTGCATTATCATATAGTCTTAGTTATCAATTTATTTTAGTGTCTTGTTAACTGGAGTAATGAAGTAATAAAGTATAGAGTCTAATCATGAAATAAAGACATGTGTGTCCCAGGTAGGACAACCCAAACATTGGGAATAGTGTCCTAGTGGTCACTCATGTCACCAATATTTGTGGGCTAAAAGGTTGGGATGTCTGAGGATACTTGGATTGAGTTAACCCATGGGATGGGTCCAGAGGAGTAGGGGGTGGCCATTGTGTAGTGGTGTGGATACACCATGTTTCCAACTGGGGAATGGACGACTGATGTGCCAGTGACATGTTGGGGTGGGTGTTAGGGGAACTAGGATCCATGGGTATATGGGTATATATGCAAATGAAGCAGCACCGCAATAGTGTAGTGGTTAGAGCACCTGCCTAACAAACAGGCATTCCTGGTTCGAGTCCCACTGTAGCACATATCATTTTCCATGTGAAAGCTGTATATGAACATATTTGTACATCTTTTTTGCTGTAAAACCTACATAATAACATTTAAATGTGAACTGGAGTGCTGCATGAAATGCACATGTGAAGTGTCAGTGTCATAATGTATTTAGGCAGTAGTAAGCAGGTTTAAGCACAAATAAGCAGTAGTAAGTGTGTTTAAGTGTGTCTGCATGGGAGTAAGCACTGCTAAAGTCAGGTTACAGTTTCTTATATATATATCTACATACATATAGCCATGGTGGTGCAGCAGTAGTGTTGTCACCTCACAGCAAGAGGTTCTCCCATTTGATTCTCAGCTGGAGCGTCATCTGTGTGGAGTCTGCATGTCCTCTCCATGGTCAAGTGGCGTTCGAAAGACATGCATGAATGGGCGTGCCTTCGTTGAAGGTTGGGTATCGAGCTGGCACCTCGGCACCGTAAAAATCTACTACCAATCATTAGCGGACCGGAGTTCCGCTGTGGCGACCCCTAACTGGGAAAAGCCAAAAGAAGAACAGCAACATATACATATATATATATATATATATATATATATATATATATATATATATATATATATATATAGATACATATATATATATATATATATATATATATATATATATACATACATAGATATAGCCATATGAGATATATATAGGTACATACACATATACACACACTAAAGGTATCAGTAGCCATACATATGTAGAAGTAGTGTGGAAGTACAGGGTGCAAAGTATATCCCTCAGCCACAAGCCCCTCAACTGGCACCTGTGAAATGTGTAGTGTGGCAACCATTCCCCAGAAATGAGCATACTGACATTAAACATATACCCACCCACAAATCAAAGGACACGACACACAGGTATGCATACATAGATAACCTGTATTCCTGTACTATACAATAATGTGTGCCAGTACTGACACCACATAATGTTTGAAATATGTAATCAGGCATGAATGCAAGGCCCACACAAAACAGTAGATGCAAGCAATGTGTATATATACCATACTATGCTGTTTAGGCTAAGGCTTTCAATTAGTACAACAGTAGGAACAGGATTTGCCTTCATGATATGTAACAATCAACACTTACAGACTCCAACTACACCCTGTAGTCAAGCCCTAGGGGGAAAGGTAGCACTTGTGTTAATGTCACAGTATCCTGTACATATCATTGCTTAACCTAACACCTCACTATCACACTGAATAACCCTCGTCTTAACAGTTATATCACTGGAAAGGTGCCATAGCCTAGGTTAATGGCATAGAATCCCCCCAAAAAACTGGCTGTACAAGGGCAAGGAACACTGTGTACCACATACTTACCTCACGAATGTACAAGGGCACAAATGTGCTCATCAAGAGCTGTTGCCCCCATATATATGGACATGGTCCAATGGTTGGTGTGGGAGTCCATGACATGAATGGGATGATAGCAGTAATGCTAGCGGTAAATAATGATAGGCCATTACCTAACAACCCTTCCTGTATCACAGCGGGACAAAGACTGGCATAAATGTGGAGGACAGAGGCAGGAACATAGGGCCATATTTGCATTATTGCTTTTACACACCCTGGAAATTGCTAGTGTTACAGGATTTGTTGCAGCATACCCTTATGCAGGGATACGACACTGAAATATGAATGGATGTAGCCATGTACTGATAGCACTCAACAGAAAGAATGCCACAGATATATGTGGGACAATACCTGTGTGGTGCTCAGACAAAACCTATCAGCCAATCACCCTGGTATCATATGGATAGGCCCACAGTTGACAGCTATGCAGACAGACAACATTCCATGAAATAGTACCATGTACACAGAAACCCTGTAAGAATAGCAAGTACATTGCACACAACAACATTACTCAAGCTCTTTGTAGGTCTGGAACCTTACCCAAATGTGGATATGGCCTGTGTCTGCAGGTTCTGCTGTAAGAGGTATTGCTACCTGCTGTCTGTAACACTGATGTCCACACACAGGAAAGATGTCCTCATACTGTAAAGGTGAAGGGACAATGCCTACGGAAGGCAGCAATTTATAGTACAGGTTTGCCATGACAGTGGTTATCTGAAGTACTACACGGCAGGCTGCATGCAATTAGCAACTGGTGGACACTGACTGGTGCAAAGGCCACCACCTGATCATGTGCAATATCAACAAAAGCATGCTGCAATCTATTCAAACCAGCCCAATCACTCTACTGGAGAGACAGAGAGAGAGAGAGAGAGAGAGAGAGAAAAAAAACATCAAGAAGGTTCACAAAGCTCAGGGTTGTGTTACAGTGGAAACAACATAACAGGTATGTGAAACAGATATGCATTTACTGGCATGTAGTATATGGCAAAGATTAATAGGATGTATACTGTGAAAGGATGTATATGTGCCATCAGTACATGTTCCTGTAATGATGTTGTGCTCAACAACTGCACTGGACAGTAGTATTACTCCCTGTGGGCAGTGAGACATACCTGTCAAATGTGCAGACCAGCAGTGAATGGCAAGGATGTGACCCATGATATCTGTGTTCTGTAAATTACTGTGGCCAATGGCTGGTGGGGATATTAATACTGCCATAATAGACACATGGGTGAGAGACCACACCACCTGCAGGACAGTCATGTTAGAGTGTAGCATAGCATGCCCACACTGCCATAGCAGTATAATATGCTTATCTAAAGTTTGTCAACATATATACCCCCATAATGTTAGTCTGTGTTCACATGTGACACCTGTCTGTGTTGCAGCAAGGCAGAACAGTTCATCTGTGAAGTAAAGAAGGTACATGAGTGTGGTCCAGATGTTCGTACGCACCCCACATACAGATACATATATGTGTGATACATATTCACAGCTGTGTATGTGTACAGAAACTCAGACAGTTATACATTTCTATAGGTATACAAACAACACAAAATGATATCTACACATATATGCACATATGTATATATATATATATATATATATATATATATGTATGTATACTTTCAGATATATGTGTGTGTGTATATATATATATATATATATATATATATATATATATATATATATATATATATATATATATATATATATATATAGATATATATCTATATGTAGATATATATATACATATGTATATATGTATATACATATATATCTTGATACACACACACACACACACATAGATATATATATATATATATATATATATATACATATATATCTTGATACACACACACACACACATATATATATATATATATATACATATATATCTTGATACACACACACACATATATATATATATATATATATATATATATATGTATATATATATATATATATATATATATATATATATATATGTGTGTGTGTGTGTGTAGATATAAAAATATATATACATGGCAATACATTTTCTCTGCCATGACATGTGTGAGAGAACATAACACATCAGTACACAACATACCTACACCAGTACATGGCTGCAAGATGGAGTGTGGAGTGAGGTGTGTAACCCATGTTGGGAACACATTGCAATTGTATGGGATGGTGGGGTATATATGTTGGTGAAGGGTATTAGGCACATGTTGGTATGTAGGTCTGGTTGGGTGACAAACAAGACAGCATACAGGGCATATGTGGTGGTTAAACACTGTGGACGACTAGTTACATTTGGACTGTGGAGGCCATTTAGCCCCCACATGGGAACAAAGGGAACATGGTGGCCACCCATGGACAGTCGCAACAGCATCTACATGGACATAAAGTTGCCTGGGCTGTGTGCTGGGCAAGACGGACATGCATGTAGAACTGTGTGTATGTGTACTGCATGCCTCCAGGTGATGTAGCACATACCCCATGTCACTGTGGACCTCCCTATGCCCAATACCCATGACCTACCTGGTTGACAGACACATGTCTTTGTGTGCTCCATGGGGGGACAGACCATCCCCTGAGGTGGTTACACATGAAGGTAGTGATGGAACAGTAGAAAATAGAGTTCCATGGTGGGCCATGGATGTGATGTGGACTGGTAACATGTGTACATTAGGTTGGAGTGATGTTCCTGCTGGCAAATAACCCCTACACATACTGGTGTGTAACTGTCATGGAACATATGTGGGCTGTAATAGTCCACACAATCCCAGAACATGTCCAACAGCATGCATAGATATCCCCAATACTACAGAATGGCAGATGTGTAGCAATCACATAGCATGCCTACCACATGCATATTTGGAAATATAGTGGCAGTG
Organism: Protopterus annectens; assembly: GCF_019279795.1. Classification (NCBI taxonomy): domain Eukaryota; kingdom Metazoa; phylum Chordata; order Ceratodontiformes; family Protopteridae; genus Protopterus; species Protopterus annectens. The sequence goes on from NC_056739.1 coordinate 1,596,092,657, forward strand.
GCAATGACATGCAGGGGAAATACCCTGTAACAGTCCTGCAACTATAGTGTCCCAACAGGGAGCATGTCTATAACTACATAGCAGAAGGTGTTGTACAATACAATATATGGCCCAATGGTACACATACCGGACACATACCAGTAGCGTAGTGTATATATTATGTTGGAGCTGATATGGTGGTGGGAGACTGATATGTGTATTGTATTATGGTAAACTTGATATATGAGTTGCTCAGACATATTTCCACCATTATATCTTTCAGGGAGTATGGCAGATCTGAGAAACCCTGCATACAGTGCCACTGAGGAGGAGATCATCATCACCAGCATGATCCACAACTGTGGACTGATGTGGTCCGCAGGGTGAATGAGGTGGGGTTGCACAGCTAAACCTATGATCAGGTCCACCACCATTGTAGTGACCTGCTCCAGCAAGTATGATGTTGTGCCGCTGCCATGCGGGGTGACCACCTCACAACGGGGGGGGCATAACATCCATCCCTCCCTCACCAGTGTGGAGGAGCTGCTCATCAGTCTGGTAGCACCAGCCTGCCCGCAAGAGCTCCAGACCTATATGGGCATGGAGGTGGGTGCTACTCACACACCACACATTGAGCATGCAGGTAAGGTTCCAGGGCATATCAGTAAACTACTGTATTGTATGCATCTGCACAGGTAGACCATGCATGTGTGAGATGTGGGTTATGCTGCTGTGTAGTACCGATAAGCAGTAATGCATAAACTGTAGTACTGTGGCCTTCAGCTGTTGTTGTACTGTAATATTGCAGCCACCCTGTAGCAATGCCACAGCTGTGGCCACTGACATCAACTCTATCCCATGTCATTGTAGGTACCTCTGGGATACCAGCAAGGCAGCAGATGGATGTCAGTGAGTATGGTTTTAATGTTATGCTTGGCAATTTACTGTGCATGTCATAGCTAAGGTGTATGCCATGTACACATCTAACACACCTACCCATAATGCATGCTGTACATGTGCACTGGCACAGCACACACCTCACTAATGGGATTACCAGCCTCAAACATATGCAATACACAGTCCATCTCAGACAACTGTGGCTACACTCCAGTGCACATTGCCCAGGCACAGCTGACATCTGCCCAACATACACAGCTATGTCATGCACAGAGCAGTTGAACATGCTACATATAACGACATCCCACTCCCTCTGCTAACACACGCTCCAGGGTCCTAAACCTAATCAACATATTACACGGAACATACTGGAGGGATATTGCCCTGTCCTGGGGAATCACCACACTCTGGAATGGACTACCCATGCATGTCAGGCAATGCTACTCATTGGCCGTCTTGACAGGGACACTTGCCAATTGGATGTGGAATGGGGAATACACCCTGGGTAGCATGTGTGTGTGCCACAGCCTGACAGGGGCACAGGGGAATAACATTAGTGGGTGGTGCATGGCAGGGAACCCCTGTGACTAGGCATATGTAGGCCCCAGGACCAATAGAACAGTACTCACCTATGAACCTCTGTGTACCACAGGCAGCATCAGCCAGGGCCTAATCATGGTCAATAATGGTCTCTACACTCATCATAGGTACAGTACAATGTCTGTGTGGTTGGTCTAATGATAATCTACCAGTCATACATGCACCACTGATGATGAACTATGTGAATACACATCAAGCAGTCACTAAACACGTGTCCGCATGTGATCCAGGAACACACAGAGGCTGTGAGCAGCAACAGAAACACACCTGACACACAGAGACGCATACTGCAATGGTGAGCACACCCGTGAGGTATGGTGCACAGTACATGCCAGGGTGCTGAACGGATGTACAGCAATTCTGTGGACATGGGTGCAGTGGGTTCCAGGGGAGTGGCCATTATCTACAGACAGAAGCCATGCATCACAGCCATGTATAATGTTGGTAACGGGGATTGACTACAGTTGCACTGCATGCTGTTCAGCCACACATGTCCCGCATGCTGACGTGTGTATTCACAGGTATGTGTGTGATACTGTACTGCACCATCACCTGCTATTGTGTGTGTTATGGGGTTGCAGGAGCTGTCTGTAGGTGCTGTCTGGTGTAGTGTATGGGTTGCCATGTATGTCGACTGTGTGTGTGGCCATGTCTGCACACACACACGTGTGTGTGTGTGTGTGTGTGTGTGTGTGTGTGTGTGTGTGTGTGTGTGTGTGTGTGTGTGTGTGTATTTACTGTTTAGCGGTGTTGTACAGGTCTTACAGTCTGTTCCCTGTTTTCCCCTTACAGATGGCAAGATGAGGCTGGGTACCCTCCGCAGGGAATTTGATGTCACTGATACAGACAGTGACCATGAAGATAGGTGTGTTGTGGCACAGGAAGAGTCATCAGAGGCCACCAATTGACAACCCACATGTATTCACACCATCCATGCACACAGTCACACTGCCTCTACACACCTCATCACCATTGGCCCTAGCTGACGGACAGCCTATGGTTGGCATGGGCCAGGACAGTATGGTATCTATGGAATGTGTGTCAGGACACAGCAGCCATAGTCAAATGTCTGACAGGGTATCACATAGGCATATGTGTAGGGGTGCTCATAGTTGCACTGCTGGACATCATGCACCCGGCAGACGTGCAACCCCTATTTCAACCACACTCATGTTCCAGTCATGGAGGCACAGGCAATGAATAGAATGGTACACCAGGCAGGTTCTAAGGGAGCAGAGGGCTCATGGGCTCATCACACCTCTGTAACTGACAGCATTGACCTAGCGGGTGCCATCCATAATTGCACCGAGGTCATGGATAGATGGTGGGGTGAGACATTGGAACTCATCCAATATGTCATGTCCATGTGTCAGGACAAGGTGGGATGGTTGTGATGGCCACGTGGATGTATGTCAGCAACACCAGCAGCTGAAGGTCACTGTGGATGTCTAAACAGTCACAGCTGATCCTATAGTGGCAGTACAAACCCCAGCACTGTGGGGGGGGGCTGTCCACAACCCGTCAGAGCAGACCAAATGCATGTGGCCCTGGCCAGTCCCAGGAGGGACCTGAATCCAGTGGATATCTGTCAAACTTGGGGGACAGTACTCAGTCTGGCTCTGTACCTGATATTGCCTGTAGCAACACTGCCAGGCACAGGTCCCGTGTCCATGGCCCGAGACGGTGAACTGCAAACCCTGCCAGGTACAGTCTGCAGCTGTCCCACAATTCCCTGTATAGGGCAGCCACATGGAGGAACTGTGTGCATGCAGACACACACTCATAAACAGCGAACCCATGGGAACCACATACCTGCACACACGACTTCACCAGTGGCCCATAACAATACTCAGCCCCCTCACAGACACACACATGTTGTCAATTGTATGGCTCAGCTTAGACCTCTGGCAAACCAACAACACACCCTGTGCATATGATGATACCTGTGCCACTGCCTGACATCCGTAACATCAATGCAGGGACAGGCTAACATGGTTCTGATGCACAGGGTGATTGTACAACAGTGTAGCAATGGAATTATGTGTAGCATGTTGTCAGCAGTAAAGTGAAATGCTAATATCTTGGAAGGTGTAGCTGTGCAGCCATGATGCATTCTAGCTTTAATTAACAGTGTTGTATTGTTGTCACCAGTATCTGTTCAGATTGTGTTGTGTTTGTCCATGTGCCACATGGCTGATGGGTGTAGTGGTGTCAGCAGGCTTTCTACAGTGGACACCAGTGAGTGTAGTGGGTGGTACACATGCCATGGCTGGGTACAACACACAGTGTCTTTGGTTAAGATGCAGTACAGGTACAGGACTGTACACATGGAGGTATGTCCCCGTGCAGGCAACACATCTGTTGCATATGTATTCCCACCAAGACAGCATAGGTACAACCACACAATGGTATATATGTGGTCTGCAATGTGGATGGCATTGAACATGCTAACAGCAGGGTGTATGTCCCTCTTCCCACTCCACTGCAATCCTCACCTAAGTAACATGTGTGTGCCAATGCCAGTGGCATAGCCCTACCCTCAGGAGGGTGTGAGGCACTCAACTGCTGTGAATGGTGTAGACAACAACTAACAACCTGATTACATACACTGTACAGTATTACAGACAGCTATGTGGGGGGATAGATGCAACAGTAACTGCAATTATGGCAGTCGTGTCCACAACAGCCACACCCAGTGAGTTATAGCAACCTCAGTAGTGCTGCACACCTCAACAGTGTGGAGGAGGGCATTGACACATCTATGACCTGTGGAGGACTGTATGTCCACGGGATGGCGCCCGTGGTATGATGGCATATGCCAAGCAGTCCTGGTGGAAACATATCCTGTGAAACGGAGGTAGATCCCATAACAACTACACACATTCATACAAGCAGGTTGGTGTACAAAAGCCTGCTATGATGTACATAGGCATTGTGCACCTCCTAACCCTCATCTACACCTGTCATGATTGGGGTGAGGAGGTGTACAAGGTTCAGGTTGTATTCTCTGCCTTTGACAAGTCAAACATTGGCAGGGTCCTGTCTGTTGAGATAACCAGTGACATTGGCCATGGGTTCATTGATGGTATGTTCCATGTCCCTGCAGACCATGGTCATCCGGCTACCGGGTGGTAGTTCCCAGCTGACATGGTGGGTTTGTGGATATTCTTGCCAACACTGGTGAAACCATTGTCAGGTGTAGGGCTATTGGATTGTATGAGGGATCCCAGCTACTTACTGAACCTGCCCAGGGAGTTCCCCCAATCATGACATGTCACTTGACTGTACTGCATGATATGTTAGTAATGCCAGCCTTACATCCTACAGGTGGGATGGAGTACTGCTAACATGTACTGACCTTGTCGTGTAGGGTCCAGATTATGGGATCTGATAAGGTTGGTATTGTATTACAGGCCAGACATATTTGGCTGGGGGGTACCTATCCATGCCAGATCTATGCTGTTTGGGTCTCTCAAACCCATCAATGGTGCATGTGGACATATATTTTGTGGTTACGTTCCCAGTTCCATCTACAGATGTATGTCCATATATGCCTATATTGATATATATGTGTTCACCTTTGACAGGGGGACAATCATTCCTTTGAACGGCCCTTTCTGCAAACAGAAAGGACTAACCCGTCATTTCTTACTGCACCACAGTGAAGAGAACTGCAGTTCTACAGGCACCTTCGCTGACACTCGAACTGCAAGTTGGAATACATATCGTACTGGCGGGGTGCATGACTCCCTGCACCCCCCCTCTGGGGGGGCCGGGCCCCCCACAACCACCCTACTGTGATATACGAACCCCTAGTGTGCACTACAGTGGGGATAGGCAATTATTCCCCATCCCCACTATAGTGGCATCCGCAACCAAATTGCTTAATCTACAATGAGCGAATGCATACTGACATTCGCACATTGCACATTCTCTGCATGTATTGCAGGATTGTGCAATGTTGGGAACATACTATAGGCCTACCAGCCTCCGGACACATGGACTTCTCCCTTTGAAAGGTGAGCCATATATCTGCTAACATATATGCATTCTTAGTGCTGTCTATCTGTGGACATGTGGATATATACAGATATATCATTGGCTGTATGTGTATCTATGTATATCTGTATGTATTGGCTTGTATTGTGCTGCTGTAGCATTGTCGCCTCACAGTGAGATGCTGTCCGGTTCGATTCTCAGCTAGAGCATCTTCTGCGTGGAAACATGCGTGAATGGGTGTACCTTCGCTGAAGGTTGTGCGTCAGGGCTGGTAACTCGGCACGTAAAAAATCAACTACCAATCATTAGCGGACTGGAGTTCCGCTGTGGTGACCCCTAACCGGGAAAAGCCAAAAGACACAACAACATATATATATATATATATATATATATATATATATATAGATAGATAGATATAGATATATGTATATGTATATAGATATGTCTATACCTATATCTACATATATAGATATGTTATATCCATTTAGTAATGAATATATATACACACACAAATACATCTACATGGTGGAATACATCCCCTGTAGTGTTGTATACCTGCCCTGGAAGATATGTATGTGGACACATCATGATTATGCATATCTGCCATGGCTTAGTGGTAAATTACTTTGTGTGTGATGTGCAGGGTCCTGGTTACGAGCCTTGCAGGACCTGTTTATTTTGTTGCTGGGCAGAACACGCAAACCTGCTTACAACTGCTTTACAGTGCCTTAATCACTCTCTATTCAATGGGATGTGTTCTGGCCAGCAACAAATTCAGCAACTCTGGCAAGGCTCAAACCAAGGACCCTGCACACCCTAGGCAAACCGATGTACCACTAAGCCATGACAGTACACAGATATTCAATGTTTCAGAAACATATCAGCCAGTCCAGTCATGCAATAGTGCAGAGAATGTTTACCAACATCTAGATGTCTGCGTGTGTAACTATAGTGCAACCTTAACAGATACAACATACCCATATATGTATAGATACACGTATTCAAATATATATGATTTTTACTACCTCTATATACATATATATCGCTATCTATGCACATATATCTATATATCTGTTAGCAGGTTAATATATCTATATAGATATATATGGCCATACATCTGTAGATAGCAATTGCAGATTGACAAATACACCAATGTCCACATGCACCGTTAATGGGGTTGAGAGACTTCACACACTATACGTCTTGTACGAATAGGCATCCACCAAAAGCCAAACACCTGTGCCCTGCAATACACTGCCAAATACAGTCCACCTCCCACAGGACATGTAATATGTGGAAGCTGTCAACGTCCCCAGGATACAGATACACATACACATATATGCTGATACAGATATACATATATATATATATATATATATATATATATATATATATATATATATATATATGTGTGTGTGTGTGTGTGTATGTATATATATATATATATATATATATATATATATATATATATATATATATATATATACACATCTGGCTACACATACACACGTAGATATATGTACAGGCAGATACGCATGTAGGAGGTGCACACAAAATATAACAGCCAGTATGCCTGCAGTTAACACTTGAACAACTGGACACTGTATGGGCTAAACATACAAATGTCAATCATTGCCTGCAACATATACCCATAGAAAGGTCATAGTACAGACACCACACACAGGTTTTCAGAAATGGGACTCCTTTAATTGTGTACCATAATGATCCTATATGCCATATCATATAGCTGTTCCAATACTGACAACCATATAAATGGAGTACTGCAACTGTGAAACAGTTACACTTATACAGTAGTCTGGAAAGGTTCACAACTGTTGCAGTCCAAGCCAAGCCCTTCAAAATGTACAATAGTGCCAACAGACTGGGCCACTGGGTACCATACAATCAACAGTAGGTGTGTAGTTCAGCAGCCTCTAACTACACTCTGTACAATCTCCGTAGGAGGTAAGGACATTGTGTGATCAAATGGGTTCTATCCAGAACATATCAAGGCATAATGCACAGAACAGTCTGTATTGCAGGGGGCAGTAGGCTTGCAGTACCCCATGTCATGTTAGTAGTTGCAATATAGGTGGAGTATACGGTACTGTACATCCACATACCTTGTAGCAGCTCACCCCTGATACCCCCACATTTGTAACAGCCTAGGTCTTTTATGATGCTCCCCACCCGGACTCAATAATACAAGACCATAAACCACTGTTGGCCTCTGCAGTGCATAAGGGTGCACATATGTTGTGAAGGTGACGCCCACACATATATGACCCCAGCCCCAGTGTATGTGCGGAGATACAACAGCAATGTACTAATGGCTGCAATGGCAGTGTGATATACTCACAGCACGCTACAGCACAACCTCTGACAGCATGACAAATGTGCAGGGCTTGGTATGTAGATGGGGGACAGAGGCTGGAACACAGGCATATATGTGGAATACTGTTGTCACACACTAAGCAAGGTGCTGGTGTTACAGGATAGTCTGCAACATACCCTTAGTCAGGGAATTGAGGTTACATATAGACATGGATGTAGCCATGTACCAGTAGCACGCAACACAGCACTGCCAGTGTCATATCTGACACAGGGCTTGTGTGGTGGATGGACATCACATGATATGCATACCTCTACCCAGCAAGAGGTAGGCCCACAGGAGTGACCTATGCAGACAGACTGCATTCCAAGGTACACTAGTATGTACACACTGTACACACACACACACACCCTGTAACACCAGTACTATGCAAAGCATTACACAACTCTACCCACAGTCTGTCTGTAGTTCCTGAACCTCCTACAAATGTGTCCGCTCTGAGTGTGCATGTTCTCCTGTGAGAGGTATTGCTACCTGCTGCCTGTATCACTGATGCCCACACACAGGACAGATGTCCGTCACACAGGAAATGTGAAGGGACCACGGCCACATGCTGTAAGGATTTATAGTGGGTGCTTGCCATGACAGTGGTAATTCAATGTAGTACACATGTCATTTTATATATATATATATATATATATATATATATATATATATATATGGCTATCTGGATTGGTATGTGTACATATATTTCCACCATGGAATGTAGCCATACCCCAGCCCCTACAGGCACAATGTCGTAGTGCAAGGAGATGTCAGGTATGTATAGCAGGTATATTACTAGCCTGTTGCTACTGTCATTGGGATTGTCTTCACAGACATGGTGTGTATGGATGCTGACATCTGCTTATAAAATGTGTGCCATTGGCTACTGACAGACATCCTATGGACATCATTGTAAAGTACCACTACTAGCATGTAATGCCCCTGTGGAGTGCAGCAGAGATATTGGCCACTTTATATGGAACTTTGCGCACACCCTGTACAGTCCAGAGGTATGCACATATTACCTTAGTGCACCACATGTGTACCGGGCCTGACAATATGGATGTAGACAGCCATGTAGATGGGTATAACACATAACGACTGGTATACATTTGGTGCCATAGGTGTTGGAGTCACACACTCCTGTCTGGCCTGACACAGAATGACTGCTGGTACAGGGGTGCCATGGACACATACTACCCACTAGATATTGACATACATCTGTACAGCATCCCACTGGTCTGTCTGACATACCTGACATTTAAGGGAGGCCTGGCAGCAGTACATCTGGCAAGTATCTGCACATGACATCCCACTGGTTAAGTACACTATGCTGCTAGGCATGTAACAATGCACTGTGCAGGCAACAGGCAGACTGGCTCAGCACTGGCCTACATCTTGTATGGGGGAATGCACATGTACTTGCATATATAGCAGGCTCAACAGCCATGTCACAGCACAGGGTAAGATACACCTGTGTGATAGTGCATTACCACAACCAATGTGAACACAGCCACAGCCGCATATGGTAGGCTAGCATAATATTACAGAATATGGACTATCTGTTCTACACCATCCTCATATGTGCCAGTCACTGAATGTCCCTACATATACTGGGCTGCTACACAGTTTGGTCTGATGGCTGTTTGTGGTTTGGGACATGTGTGTGTATGGTTCTACAAACATGTACGGTGAAACAGCACCATACAGTGGGGCAGCATGTAACATCTGATAGATGGGGAGGTAGGACAATGACATTTACCACAGTCTGTACACAGGCTAAAGTACATATTAACAATACAAACACTGCCGACATTCACCATCACTACACAGACCTCAGTACTGTACAAACATCCACAGAATGTCCAGCTTATGTCATGAAATATAACCCCTACTGTACATGACATGTGTAGCACTCTAATATATCACTGGCTTGTTATCAGATATGATGACACTATTTATGGCGTACAGCACATATGCACCACTTCTTGCACGCCATATGTACAAACGTTGACAGTGGCATGGCTGACAGCACATACACAGGGCCAGTATAGACATGTTGCTGTGATAACCTTGTATATTTTCCATTGTAATGGTGTTTGTTGCAACATATGTCCTATGAGGGATATGAAGTCAGTAATTGTCACGGCCTTCACCATCTACAGAATGTAATCCTCACACTACCGTCTGCATTCTACAGAGGGATGCACTGTGGATAACACATAAAACCATAGACACAACACCGTCCAGTCTGCAGATGCCCCTGCAGATGGGGATTCCTCATATACATGGAACTGACATGGCAGGTATTACTGCATGTACGACAGGCATATCCAGACAAACACTATTAAACCAACATTACTCCAAATGCAGTAAAGCAGTACTTACAGTCTGTAGTCAGGTCAGGCACATCCCCCTCCTGTTTGTTGGCCTGTTTCCACAGTGTATGTTGTTGGAGGTGAATCCACAATCCATCTGGGATGCTGTTTGCCAAACAACAGATCTAGTTCCTGCTCACAGTGACTGAAAAGACCCAACACCACCATGAGGTTCCTAGGTATTGGAATGTGTTTCCATGTAATTGGCTATGGGATTGTTACCACAGCTGTTCCACATTCAATCAGCTAGGGGAGGGCTGCAATCCATGCAGAGACCATCAGCTGATCATGAGCATCACATAAAATACACATGCTGCTGCCTAAGCAAGGAAGGTGTGGGTCCCCACATCCACCAGAGAGGGAGTGGGGGTGACAGACAGAGGCAAATACATGTCAGGGAGTGGTGGGAGTGTAAAACTTAAGCATGTTCGTGACACACACCTACCAGCACAGGGTATCAAACCCATGAAAACTATGTAGTGCTATCACAGTTCGATGCAGTTATTAGACGCACCACATGGGTTACCTGATGTGGAGCACTCAGAACATATATGTGAGGGTGAGTGACATCTGCAACAGGGATACAGTAGATATATGGTAGGTGTCGTACACGTGCCTGTCTGCATGTACAGGTGCCAGCGTCAACACAGGCACACTCACACAGGGACGCACACACATTGACACACTTAGCAGGGCCAGGAGTGTAACTCATCACTAGTGGGATTGCCACAACACATCAATGTGTAGGTATCACATGCACCACATGGGTTATACAGAGGCCGTATGCACAAAGGGTATGAGGAGATGTCACACATCAGACAGCATGCTTCAGTATACCCTGGGGGGTTGTAGGGAGTGTGGGTGTGGACATACGCACCATACAACACACACACGAACACACAGGGTGCACATTCTGACATGCATGGGTGCATGTCTACACAGGTGTGTGGTGGTCAACTGTGCCAGCAGGCTGTACAAAGGTAGACAATGGGTATAGCTTGGCATCAGGCCACATGACAATGGTCTGCATTGTGGCTCAGGCCTGTAGTTACTGCATTTGCCCACACAGGTGGGTATTGCATCCCCCATCCAGTCACCTGGGTGACTATTGTGTGTGGCCAATGCTGTACACCACATGCTATGTATGTGTTCCTTAGTCCATGACATGGATGGTGTCTGGGATGTGCACACCTCCCACATGCATGTACAGTGACATGTGGAACTGTACCTGGGGTGTCTGGCCCATGTTGTGAACACAGATTATCATCATATGTGCCAGTCTTGCCCACCTGTGGCAGGAACTGGGCAGCAGGTTTACCCTTCACCTACATTGATGGCATGCCAACAGCATTCCCTGATGTCCCTGTGTCATCTGTCCATACAGGACATGTTGTCAGGCATGGTATGTCCGTTGTGAGTCACATGTGAAGGCACCACAGGTGGTGCAGGTGTCCATTGGGAAACATGGCAGAGGTGCACTGTCTGCATGTACGTGCATATTGGGCAGATGGGCAGGGTGACATGGATTGTCTGGCCTTGATGTCACATGTATGGGTATGGCTTTGCATCCCAGCCTCCAATCTAATTTACATCTGTTATCCCTGTATAGTTGACATTGTGATATATAGTAGGGCCACCATAAAATAAATTAGCAAAACCCCCTACACAATGCCCACAGTTGATACACACTCACCTCTACACAGGATACGGGTTACACACACACACACACACACACACACACACACACACACACACACACACACACACACACACACACACACATACACACACATACCTGTCATGTCTGGGAGTAGAACCCCTACCTTCCTATTTTATTACACTACATCATGACCCAGTTATAGTACATGCCACAAACATTACTGGAGTACTATTTCCCTACAGGTGTATTTCACAGTGAATGACATCAGCAGGATTACCAAAGTAGTGCATTTCAACTGTACTACAAGTGACTAGCCTAAAATGCATTGCTCCCTACACATCCAGTGAGACACACACAAAACATCCACAACTGACATGAGTGGGTATATAACCTCTGATTAAGGTCTATATCACACTACAGCATGGAGCTGTTATGGGGCGCACCACAGGGATTGCTAGAGACTTCCTTCCCCAAAGGTGTATTTCACATTGAATGACATCAGCAGGTTTACCAAAGTAGGCCATTCCAACTGTACTGCGAGTAGTCTAAAATGCATCGCTCCCTACACAGACAGTGAGACACACCCATAACTGACATGTGTGGGTATAGAACCCCTGATTGAGGTCTATATCACACCACAGCATAGAGCTGTTATAGGCCACACCGCAGGCATTACTAAAGAACTTTCTCCCCAAAGTGTCACTTCACAATGAGTGACATCAGCAGGATCAGCAATGTAGGGCATTTGAAATGTACTACGAGTGAGTAGCCCATGATGCATTGCTTCATAGACAGACATTGCAACACACACAAAACATCCAGAACTGCCATGGGTGGATATGGAACCCTACCACAATCCTACACCACACTACAGCAGTACACAGTTACAGGGCGCCCTACAAACATTACTGGGCTATGACTTTCCCACAGGTGCATTTCTAGATGTGTGACATCAGCAGCCTTGCCAAAGTCGAGTATGTGTATTGTATGGGGTGTGAGTGGCCTAAAAAGCATTGTTCTTTACTCAGTCAGACACACAGACACACACAGATTTGCACACCAACACACAGTTGCCAGGTCTGGGGTTAGAATACCTAACTATTTTATCACACTACGGCAGTACGCAGTTACAAGATGCGCTGTAGACATTACTGGGCTATGATTTCCCCAGAGGTGTATTTCTAGGTGCGTGACATCTGCAGCCTTGCCAATGTTGTGTATATCAACTGTACTGAGTATGAGTAGCCTAGAAAGCATTTCTCTCTACACATCCAGAGACCGAGACACGCACACATACACACACTCACACAGTTGCCAAGTCTGGTGTTAGGACTACTACCTAACTAGTTTATCAGTACAGCAGTATACAATTATGGGATGCACCATGGGGATTACTGAGCTACAGCTCCATCAAAGGTGTATTTCACATTGGATAACCTCAGCATGCTTGTCATGATACTGCTATGGGGAGGGCAGTGTGTGCATGGGCCATAACACATTCATGTTGGGGTTGACATGCCACATGCAGGCACACACAGGGTCATATGCCACAAGTACGTGTATACGGCTACTAGGTGACATCTTCCTTGTACAGTCATGTTGCACAGCTGGCACGTGCAACATGCCGTCATGCTGACAGATACTGGTGGCTAGAATCTGCAGTGAGTGACACCTGCACCTCATGTGTTTGGGACCCTTTGGCTGTGTGCTGGGTGGGACAGGCCCAGATGTTTCCTTGTCATGGTCACCCTCTTCAGCACATCTATGTCCATCTGCCTTTGGCTTATTATAGTGTGTTGTCCTTACATATATGTCTGTATTCCTATCCAATGTGTATGCAAGTCAGGAGTGGTGCATACTGACATGTGTCTGCACTGAGAACTGCAACTGCCAGATATGTCTGGTCCACTGGTGTTTGCTGACATGGCCTTCTCGTGTTTGTGTGTGAGCATGCCCAGTATGGGCTTTCAGTATGTTGTTGACTGACATTGCCTTCATTCCTCTAAGTGTGTGAGCATGCCCAATATGGCCATCTATAGTGCATGTGTGGATCAAATCCAGGTGGTTTGTACTGCGGTGCTGACCTTTGTGCTGTACACCGACAGGTAGCATGCTGTGTCTGCAGGGTATACATCAGGCGTTTGGCATTGACTGCTGCTACATTTCTGCTTAGTGGGGGGGGACACCAAACCGTTTCTACATTTGAACACAGGGGTGGGAGGGCACACCTGACTGTTACCATAAGTGTAAATGGGATGGTGGGGCACACCTTACACTTTTACACAGTTGCTAGGACTGTACTGGTATGTCGGGTACACCATTTCAGTCTGTAGTCTTACATATCATGCTGGCTAGAGGCATACCAGTGTACTACAGATATTAGCTTTCACTCCCTACATATTAGTTTCTGACTTTCTAGCCTTCACACCTGACATCCAACTGGCTGGCCTGCTGTAGTCTGTCTGTGTAGGGCTGGGGTAGAGGTTACCCATGGGGCTCATTCAGAGGCCATAGTACAGCATTTATTTGTGTTTGTCTGCACCTATCCTGCTGGCTGTGACTATTGTTGGGTATGTGCCTACCCCCAACTGGCATGTGTGAGTCACTTACCTTGTGGGTGTCCCAGTATTGAGGGTGGTGATGCAGGGCTGCTTATGTCGGATGCACATAGTACACTCCCTATACATGGTTGAGCACAGGTAGTGTCATGTTTGGCACCCCTTTTACTGTATGTTCGAGTCAAAGAGAGGTGTCATTCCCTGGGTCCCTACTGTGTCAGTGCATGTGCTATGCGTTGACTCTTGGCCATGGCCAAGGCAAACTGAGCATGCCTCTTTCTGCCTACTGGAGCAGGCTCAGGTTGTTCCTCCTCTGAGTCACTCTGCGCCTGTGCAGGCCTTGACACTGGTGGGGGGCTGTGTGGCCATGCCCCGTGCTGTTCCTGCTGCAGCTGTTTCCGCAGGATCATATTGTGTAGCATGGCACATACAAGGACAATTTGGGTACAAGTAGTTGGTGCGTACTGCAAGGCTCCACCGAATGTGTCCAGGCACTGGAACCATGACTTGAGCATCCTAAACACACACTCTATTATGATTCATGTTTGTGCGTGTGCGTCATTATGGAGTTCTTGTTAGGGTGTGTGCACATTTCTGATGGGTGTCATCAGCCATGGCTCCAGTGCATATCCAGCATCCCCCACTAGGTGACCATGTGGGATGTCCCCATTGACAAATGCCTGGTACAGCTGCATCAGATGCCAGATGTGGGAATCGTGGTAGCTTCCAGGGCAGCCAGCACACACATTCATTATTATGTCCTGGGCATTGCACACAACCTGGCAGTTGATGGAGGGGAAGTCTTTGCGGTTGATGTAGACCCTACCCTACTCACCTGGTGGTGCTTTAATGCATATGTGCATGTAGTTTATTGCACCCACTACCTCAGGGTATTCTGCTATCTGGTGGAAGAGACGCATATTGCTGGCCAATGCCTCACATGTGATGGGGAAATATACATGCTCACCGACATGTGCTGGCATGGCATCCAGGAACTGATAGAGTACCCTGGATGCTGATGTCTGTGAAATCCCCATCATATCCCCAGTTGGTCTTTGGAAGGTACCTGTAGCTAGTATTCTTAGACCTACACATACCTTGGTATCCACTGGGATGGGTTCCCCTCTGTTAGTTCTGTGTGTGAGGCATGGCCGGCACAGCTCAACAATTTGCTATAGGAGGTCCCTGTCCACACTATAGCGCTCCACTATCTCCAGCTCATGTAGCCCTTGTTAGGTTACCCTGGGTCTGTACACTCTTCTCTGTCTCCTCACTGTGGGTTGCTCAGCAGCATTCACATCCTCACCACCCCCAGCCTCTTGCACATGCTGGTTTATGATAGCAAATGCAGCCCCTAACATTTTTCTCTTGCTTTTGTTTTGTAAAATTTCCCCATCTGTATACACTGGTGGTGCAAGGTTTTTGGGAAAAACAAGGGGGAAAGGTGTTTGCATAGTTTATAGTGGTGTGCTGGGCTGGGCTGGCCTGCTGCCTGTGTAATTGGCTGGTTCTGATACATTTCACCTGTCAGCTAAGCTAGTTCTCCTTGATTACCTTCCTAGTGTTGTTTTCCCTTCCCATTGCCTCCCTGTTTAAGCTCGTGTGCGCGCCTCACAAACAGAGTGCTCATATGTGCACAGAGCTGCTTTTTCCTGGTTTAACTTACTTTTTTTTCCTGTAGGACCTGGTGCACGACGCACACACCCACTTACACATTGTAAAGTGTGCTAGGCAGGTTTAGACACACCCCTGGCTTAGCTGTGCTAACCTAGGAGCAATCTCGAGCCACAGGTCTCCAATCCACTTACAGTATGCCTGAGACACACCCCCATGATGTCACCTATATCCTAGTCTTGCACCCAGCTATTTATACTCTTACACTATTGGAACCTGCCTCACACCCTGGGAAAATCTGGGATTCACTAACCTTTCCCTCATTTGCATAGGATTGCCTACTAATGCATAGTTACATGCCCCACACTGAGCTTCCCCCCTTAGCAACCACTACTAACTGGCCAGGTTGTCTTTTTCCTGTCATTGACTTGCATGGCGGAATACTGATTTTAGTTAGAATGCTTATTTTAGGTTTATTTTATTTATTTCCCCCCGATCCCGTTTGTGGGTCACTGCCCTATACTTAACCAGGCGAGATCAGCATAAAAAAATTAAAAGTTTTTTTTTTATATGTTAAACATTTTGTAATGCCAATGGCCTTCTTCTTGGCCATTGGCATGCTTCCTCAGTAATATGCAGCCTTTATTTGGAGCTGTCATAGCTCCGTTTTGTGGTTTGAAGAAATGTACTCTGTTACTAACTGAGTACATTTCTGCAGACTGCACTCGTCCTGCACTGATAGCTGCCGATTCCTGGATCACATATTACCCTCATTTGCATGTTTTTCACCTGCAAATGAGGGTAATTTGCATACAGGAGCTCGGTCCATGCAGGATTAGCCTAAGACCTCACGTGCACTTCCCGGGAGCTCATTTCTGGATTGCACATCGGTCATATTGCCAAAAATAGCTCTTAAACTAATCCTGCACACTATAAAGGGCTTCTTAAATCCAGGGGTCTGTGTTGTACACTTGTAAGCAATATGTCTGAAACAGAAGAGTGTCAGGGAGACACAAACACACATAAACACACACACACACACACACACACACACACACACACACACACACACACACACACACACACACACACACCAGCAAGACCAAGTGACATGTTTCATCATTCCATTACAGTTAACCTGGTTGTAAGTAAAATCTAGATTACAAACAGAGCTGACATCAAGTAAGGAATGTTTGAAGGGTTCTTGGAACAATTGCATTCAAAGGCCAGTATTTCTATGGCATCCGCCATCATCCTCCCATATGTTGATGACTAGGCCATTCCTGCTACAATCTGAATGATCTTCTGGTTGCTGTAGATACCATTATAGAAGTTTGCTGAACTCTAGGTCTCTCACCAAACCCTAAAATTATCAGATTGCTTAGGGCATTGCAAATTATCTTTCACAAATTTCCACCAATGTACTGACCTTGGATAGAGTGAAACATTTCCCTCCACCTCTCCCTAATGAGAAACATAGACCAGGTAGTGAGGCTCACTGTGGGTGGAGTCATTTGTACTCGTGTTTCCTTTGGGAAACTACTTCAGTGTTTTAACTGTGACAACACCCCATGACACGACGCAAAGCCATCTGTGCTATCTTTATTTATGAATGTGAAACCAAATTAATTTACCATTATTATCTAAAGAGCCTGCCACCCTAGAAGAAGTCATCAATAAAAATAAGGCACTGCAAGCAGTTTTCTTATCATAGCTGATGACTCCATGTATCAATCCTTCTACATATGTTCAAAAGTAGTCCGTATGGGGCTTGAGAAGTCAAGTATAAACAATATTTATTGTTTCATAGCCTACAATATCTATCACTTTTCATATCTGCACTTGGCCATCAAGAAGAGCATTGTTTCTCTCCAGATTTGCAGAATATTGACAATACACTCTCACAACGATCATACATACCTAAGACATTTGTTGTTCTGAGCTGCAGCCTCCATGGAAAGACCTGCTCTTGAAAGTACAAGAGGCAGGAGCAGATTCAGCATCCGGTAGATACAACCATTGGGGAGTGTGGCATTTTGAGCAGATGTAGAAGATCAGATTCATAGCTAGGCTCATAACTGGAGGCTTAAACAAAACTTTGGCATGCTCTTTTGTTAATTTCTGAGACTCAAGCACTTAAGGCTTTCTGTGAATTTGATTTACATAAACCAACTGTGTCTACTATTTGTTTTAAAATACCAACAGAGCTGCTGTTTTAAGTTCTGATATTTGCATTTTAATCATGATAACCTTTTTACAATGCATTTATGCTCTGATTGTGGACTAGCCCACTGTATTTATTATTTCAGGCCAAAGAAATATCACATATGTTATAAACTAATAAAACTAAGCCTTAAGTATGCTGAAAGATAATATACTTCGAAGGGTCTAATATAATAAGTACACTTCTTAACACTTCACTAATTACAGAAATCTATTTTCTCACACTGAAATAAAAATATGACATTATTAAGGCATCTGCTGTACTCAGAATAAACTGAACCTTCTGTTGTCTTGTTTTCACTAGTGCTTTCAACATAGGCTACATTGCATAAAAGCTATCTGAGCATGATCAAAGTCTTATTGATCTTTCAGAATAAAAACAATTATATTTCATCTGGTGGAACTGGGGGTGGTTATTTATCTAAAATATTAATACAATGGTTATTCACAAAAAGGAGCTCAGCCTTTGACATTGTTGTAATAGTTGTCATTAATTATATTGAATTCTTACTCAGGTTTTTAGATTACTAAGTGCAGTAACAAAGCCATCTCTAATTTATAGCAATAACATTTATCAGTGTATCATAATCAACAAGACTGCCTTTATCAAATACTTAAAATGCTAGTTATGAAAAGGATTTGTTTATAACTGTTTATTTTCTATATCTGATCTGTTTATTATGGTTTATCAGCAAAATTGATTTTATCTGATTTGATCTGTCAGAAGTTTTCATTTTCATTTGTTTGCTAAGAGGCATAAATAATTTCTAGCAATGCATTTTTGTTGTTAGTCTATTTAAAATGAGAAGGGACGTGAAATGAGTAATAGCTATCCAAATTATACAGATAAGTTGTTCACTAAATAGCGTTTTAAATGCATCCATTGACAATAACAGTACAAGCAATTAAAGGAAAGCCCAGTAGTAACTTATTGCAAGTATAAAAGCATATTCTGCAATTATCATAACTTGTAACTACATCACCAAGTTCTGCTTCCAATCTGATGTCTCTTACTTTTAATTGTCTGTCCATAACAATAGTGAGTCCCATCTAGGGAATACTACTAACCCATTGTATATAATCCCTTTGTTTTTATAATTGTTTGCTAACTTCTGTGTAATCTATGTAAGTTTGTCTTTGTGGAGCTTTTCTCCCCGGGCCTCTGCTGAAAATGGACATGTATCCAGTCGGACTATCCCGGTAAACAAATGTAAACAAACAAACAAACAAATAATGAAAAAAAAACATCAAAGCACTCTAAAATCACGATTTATTTCCTTACCTCTGATCTCATACACTCCATTTTACAGTACATATCTCATCGCTACTTCAAATCTCTCTATATATTTGTCTTTATAATCTTTCCACCATTATGTCCAGCCTTTAGGAAAAGGGCTCTTACTTATATGTTTATTATATGATTCTCTGTTATAATGATATTCATTGCAGTATTTAATGCTATACATCTCTTAATTTCTTTCACTTCCTTAATCATTTGATTATTCTGTCCAACTTCTTGACACATTGCTTTGTGAGCTGGAAAAAACACAGTCTTCCATCCCAATTTCTTCTTCTGCTTGCAAATATCCTGTCTTAAGTATACCCTTTTCTTTCCTAGCACTTAACAATGCATGACCTATTAATTCTCCACATTTTCTACATCCCCATTTGTTTCCCTCTTTTATTTTGTGAGGTCACAGTAAAAGAATTCCCAAAATTGCAATATCTACATTTGGCATAACATTATTTTCATTTCATCAAACATCTCCTTCCTTTCTTTCTTTGTTTATTTTAGTTAGCCAGGTAAGCCCACTGGACACTTGTCCCTTTTTCAGGCTGGCCCAAGAGCTCTGCCTTGCTCAGAGTCAGAGAGTAAGAAAATGGAAGTGAAAGGAATCAAGCCCTGTACCCCTGACTACTGGAAGCAGCTCTTTAACAGGCCAAAGCCTTTAGCCTCTGCATTAACTGCATGGCTGTTCCCTGTTTCAATTTTTACACATGCAACACTCCTGCTCACACCATCCTTTGTGTGATCAGCTACTGTCATTCTTCCCACACATTCTTATTGTAATATTACCTTACATATTTTTCTTCCATCTTTTTAATACTCAAAACAAATGTTTAGTACCTTTGTTTCAGAATTATGCATCAGTACAGCAATTTCAGAGCAAATTTCCTTTCCAGTGTTTACCATCACTTCTCTCCTGGACATATTTTGAAACTGTAACCTCTGTTCTGACAAGACACTGGCAAAACTAGTAATTTCATTGAATATACACAGAAAATACGTTTCGAAGTCTGTTTTTGTGACAGTTTCTAAAGCTAGTGCATCACTTTTGCAACAGGAAATGAAAACAGTAGACTTATTGCTAAAGCAAATATTGTTTTGTATAAACAGCTATGACACAGCCTCCATCAATTAAGCTGTCTACTGGTTCCATCACATTAACAGCAGCAATGACCACAAAAACACACTGTAAACCAATGGACTTCAGCCACAATATATGAAACACAGGAACGAACTAAAGAAAAAAGTACAGTCAAGGCTAGCACATCTCATGGCCCACTAGAACAAATTAAGATAATAAAACACGAAAGAGGAGAAAGAAAAAAACAGTAAGGCAGTTTGGGTTCATGGTACAAGTCCAATCTACTACTGCAAAATATCTAGAAGGCTGGGTTTGCCAGGAACATTTTAAGCTAAAAGAAGTGTGCTTTAGTACAATGGACTAATTTGTGAATCTGAAAAATAATTTTATGAGGAAAGAAAACAACTATGTCTCAATGTCCATCATTAAAGATGTCAAGAATCATTGATTTCAGGAAAATAACCACAGCAGGAGATGCAGAAACAGTATAAGTCAATAACCTTCCAACTGATTTATTGACTTCTGCTTCAAATTAGACATTTTTATGGCATAAAATGGAAGCTTTTCAAAAAATGAATGCACTGAGCATCAGATGTAAAGATTTAATAAATGTTAAAGTTTCTGATAGCCAATGTCAGAAGCACTTTGGAGGTCTTAACACTGAGCAAACTAAACATTCAGGTAATTTTAAATAAACAGCTTGAACAAAAAGAACTTTAACGTAAAATAATAATTTAAGGAAAAGTAATAAATGATATGAAGGAAAGCTTTCAGATATGAGACTTAATCAAGAAGGAACAATCTCCTAAGGTTTACTGGAGTGCTCTTCTCCTGGGATACTCCAAAATCTGTAATAGTCTCAGTGCATACTGCTTTCTCACGTCCCCCAGAACAAGAAGTAGATTCTGGAAATCAAGGTATTCTAAATATTGGAATTTACTGAGACATCAGAACTATAAGATTTAGGGGTATAGCCGATGCTGTAATTCTTACTATCTTCTGTTATCAAAAAAAGAATCGCAATTAGCAATGCTTTTGCAGCATTCATTCATTTACTCATCCAGTCATTTGTTCATTGCTTTTTCCAACATCTACTTTATTCTAGTCATGGTTACAGAGAAGCTGGAGTCAGGCAATGGGTGTAAAACTGAGAAAGAATCTTTGCAGGGAGACACTTAGACATGTACACAGATATGCAGGCATGCGCACAAACACACATACACACCCACCCCACACACACACACACACACACACACACACACACACACACACACACACACACGCACACACACACAAACACACACTCACGCATATGTACAGTCGCGCACGCACCCACAAACACACACCCCCACACCCCACACACACACACACACACACACACACACTCACAAATGCACATACACTTACACAAACACACACACTCATGCACACATATTCATGCACACACATATACACGTGCGCGCACACACACACACACACACACACACACACACACACACACACACACACACACACACACACACACACACACACACACACACACTCACAAATGCACATACATTTACACAAACACACACACACTCATGCACACATACTCATGCACACACATATACACGTGCGCACACACACACACACACACACACACACACACACACAGATACACACACACACACACACACACACACACACAAACACACACTCACGCATATGTACAGTCGCGCACGCACCCACAAACACACACCCCACACCCCCCACACACACACACACACACACACACACTCACAAATGCACATACACTTACACAAACACACACACACTCATGCACACATATTCATGCACACACATATACACGTGCGCGCACACACACACACACACACACACACACACACACACACACACACACACACACACACAGATACACACACACACACACACACACACACACACACACACAAATGCACATACACTCACACAAACACACACATACTCATGCACACATACTCATGCACACACATATAGACGTGCGCCCACACACACACACACACACACACACACACACACGTGCGCGCGCACGCGTGCGCACACACGCAAACACACACTCACGCACACGTACACTCGCGCACACACCCACAAACACACACACACATACACACTCCTAGGCAGTTTAAAATATTGTCAGTTCACCTACTGGCATGTCTTAAAGATGTAGGGTGAAAACCAAAGACCTTGGTAAAAACCCACAAAGGCACAGAGAGGACATGCAAACACAGCACAGAAGGAACTTTAGCCAAGAACTGAAACAAAGAACCAAGGGCTGTTGCACGACAGTCCTAACCAGTGCACCATAGTGCTATCTATTTCTATAACAATACAAAAACATTCAGCAAATAATTTTCTTCCCTGACATTTTCTTTGGCTTAGCAGTAGGAAATCCCAAATTTCCTTTCCTGCCAAACTCAAAGTCATATATACATATTCAGAGTTAATATGTGTATCAGCGAACAAACTCAGGTGTAGTTGAAAGCTTTAAAATTAATAATGAGTTAGTTAAGTATTCATAAATAAGTTATGCACAAAGTAAAGTGCCTTGCCATATGCATAACTAAAACTATGGCTGAGTACCATACAGGGACATAATGTCACTGTAGTTCTCAGTGCCTTGCTAACCCACATTAATGTCTCCAGAAAGAAGAGTCCTCCAGAGGCGATTCATATGATTCATTAGGACAGTAAAAAACCCGAGGTGCCAGCTGTACATCAACAGATATTGACATGTAATTTGTGCAGCTAGCATTACGTATTATGTATTGTGCATTAACCTGGTTACCATTCTCATCTAATACTTACTGCAGTAGTTACTATGACTGTAACTTATAGGCCATCTAGGGCAGTAGCAATGCAGTAAAACATCTCTTCTTTCAGTGCAATAAATCTTGCGAATTTATAAATTAACCATAGTGCAACACTCTAAGGTCCATAGTGCAGTACTCTAATGGTCACGGTGCAATACTCAGATGTCTCTTTCTGTGCAAGGATCAATGCAGTGTCTTAAACAAGTACCTGTGCAATAGTAAAGTCTCATGCAAGTATGTGTTCACAGCGAAAAGTGTTAAAATGTGTTTCTAATCATGTGCACTATTAGTCTGTCTACCTGCATGCCCATGATAATAGATAGGCGTTATATGTGTAAATGTATATCTAGGTAATGTAATAGGATGATATAATAGCTAGGTGTTATAAGTGTAAATGTCTGTGAAAATAATCTATATATTGTCTGCACATTGAGTCCGAAGACATGGAATTTCGTTCAGTTTTTGCACTTGTGTGATTTCTGAATGACAATAAAGTTTACTTTGACTTTGACTTGACTTTGAATATGTAAGAGGTACAAGAAGAGGTTTTCTAACTGGAGGTCTGGCTGGTTAAGAGCTGGGACACCTAATGACAATCACTGTCATGACACTGATACTGTAGTATGACAGCTATCACGCACTCCCTTCTTTCCCTCCCTTTGTGTTATTACACTGAACTGCCATGTAAGAAGGGGACTACACAACATATATGCTAAACAGCATCCCTGTTCTACCCAGGGAATGTTATAACACAGCCTGATGTTTACAAATTGATTAATCATATAAGTCTGTACTTCATACACCCGGGTGATTTAATACAGTGTTTGTCATTGTGTTGTGAGATAGTGAGGTGTAGTGCATTGTTGTAGGTAAGGAAATGAAACTGATGAAGGTATTATTATCAAGGAGATTTAAACATAAGGTGTAATGTTATTATAGTATGTGTCAGGGAGTGAAATGCAAGCAGTTTGGGGTTCTAATTTTTGTGTTGTTGCTGTTGTTCTAGTGAATGAACTGCATACTGTTGGGGATGCTACTATATTCTTCTTGTATTCCAATTTGGCTGCAATATGGTTGAGGTTTAGTATACATTATGTGCGCAGGAGATGGGACTCCATAGGGGTAGTGGAGTTACTGAATATTATTCTGCCAGGACAGTACTGAACAGAAAGTGGAGTGATGCTGAAGTTAATGTGCATGCTTTTTTGTCTGACCTGCAGGGTGTGACAGATATATAAAGCAATGCATATCTTGGGAACTAGACTGTAGTGGAGGATTAAATGTATCAGTCAGTGTCTGTAAATAAGATAAGGTGTTACAGCTGAAAAGTAAATATGCAAAAAATATATATTCTTGTTCAAGGAAATAAAAATAATTGTTTTAAACAGGCAGATGACATGCGGTAAATACTGTAAACTAAATTAAACCTTAACTACTCTTGACTTTAATTATACTGTGTTATGACAATCTAGCTTTCCAGATCAAAACAGAATTTTTAATACCTAACAGACAGCATAGTATAGCTGGGATGTGTCCACTTGTGCATGGCCCAACGGGAAACTACCACCTGACCCACTAGCAGACAAAGCAGTAACTGACTTGAATTAACATTCTCTAGCTCTGTTAAGTCCTAGATCAGATTTTCTATGGCTTCTGTTTGAGTTTTAGAACATATGTTCTTGTTTTTAAAGTTACATACTTTTATGGAAGGAGTCCTAACAGACTACTGTCCAAATAAGGCACCATCATTCAAACTAGGACAACAGCTTCCAAGAAGCATTAGGCGTTAAGTACTGTAGAAGTGTACACGGTCCGGCAACTGAGATGGTTTCCTTTTCAAACTGCAGTACATTCCACCTTAGCAGATGTATGATAGTCTTACGCATGCAACTCTACTTTCCTCTTTTAAATATTACGTGTACACTAAAAAGAAAATTACAAATGCCAGCTTATGTGACATAGATGGATGTATCACTATGTCCCAGGTAACTCAAGTATGATTAGTGTCTCAGATACTGACAGAGCAGGTTTTGGAGGATGGGAATGAGCGGCCACTGCTGGCTCACCCATCCTGATGTGAGGGAGGTAGCTCTGGCTCACCACTTGGGTGACACCTTGAGGAAGCACTAGGTGTTGCACCCATAAAATATAAGCTTAGGATCACAAGTTATGTATATGCACATGCACATAGCTGAGGAAGTAAGCCTGAGCATGCTCCCTTCAGCAGGATAGGAGTTATACAGCTCTGAATGCCATTGTGAGAAAGGGAGAGCACTGTTAGGGGAGGGTTAGCCTGCTCCAAAAGACCAGTAAACTGGCCCAATCCCCATCACCCAACTCTTGCAATTGGGAAATGAATGGGCCACTGCTGGCTGAAATGAGCAACCCGCTGCTGGCTCACCCATCCTGGTGGGAGGGAAGTGCCTATGGGTGACCATTTGGGTGACACCTAGAGAGAACATTAGGTCTTGCACCCACATGGCATAAGCCTATGATCATGAGCTGCCAATGTTCACATGCACATAGTTGAGGGAGTGTGCCAGAGCATGCTTCCTATGGCAAGACTGTAGTTATGGAACTCTAGGAATCACTATGGGGAAGGGGCATGCTCTGTTAGGGGAGGGTTAAGCCACTCCAAAGGCCCAAAGAACTGTCCCTGTCCCTACTGCCCAAGTCTTGCCATTGTGAAATGAATGGGCTATTTGTCCTACCTGGACAGGAATGAAGGGCTACAAGCTTCTCACTTACCCCAACAATGTCCAGTGCCACCTTTACAAACTAAATGGGCCCTTTGAGTATGGGTGGAGAAGTCACTGAAATAGTAAGTAAAATAGAAACAAAGGCAATCACAATGCTACTTCTTTTACTTTTATCTTTTAACAATTTAGTTTTATTATCACAAATTAGTTCACTTATCTTGCATTTCTCTTCTGAAAAAAAAAACAGGTTTAATTTTCTAAACTTATGCACTTTTTTCACAGTCTCTTTTCTGACACCTAGGACACATAGGACAGTCACTGGAGCGGCCAGACCAGAAATAGGTAACCCATAAAGATGCGTGATAGATACAATGATAAAGTCTAAACTGAATAGTTTTAGCTGTGGCAGTGAGGGCATTTCATGTTGTCCATGTTGTGATTGTTAGTAACAAATCACAGTGCCCAATTGATTTGTTTATTCCAGTAAGATACAGTGGGTCTACAGTTATGTTTACACAAGAGTAGCTTTTTAGTATATAAAGTTTGTGATGCCCTATCTAAAGTGCAAAAAAACCCAATTCTGCATATCTGGACACTTTAAAAAATAAATTGTGATTCAGGCACAAAAGTGGATTCTAAAACTTGTTACAACTTTTCAGTGTTCTAAGAACTAAGCCAACACAGGAATGGAGAAAGGAGATTCTGCTGATAGGGATGACTGCAATTTGGGATAAAGACAATAGGCAAGAGGGGACAGAAATATATTGGAGAAAACTGGCTAAGGAAACAAAGTATTGGGAGCAAATAACCAGAGAGGGAAAGGTAATAGAATGGAAAGATGCCAAGAACTTAGACTGCAGGCTAGAGATTGCCTTCCATATCAGGGATTGATATCAGAGTATAGGCAAAGAGAAAGAAATAGAGGGGGGTCCTAAACGAAAGAGCAGCACTGGTAGAGATAGAATCTAGAACAGCAGTTGCCATTCAGAAAGAAATAATTAGTAGAGCATATAAAGTATTGCATGATAACTATAGGAATCAATCAGAGGATATTAGAAAGAATTGCAAAGAGAGATTAGATAAGCAATTCACAAAGAAACAATTGGGGATATGCGTATGTGTCCCAAATATACAACAAAATCTAGAACATTTAGGATCATTGCCTGGAAGTGTTTACAAAGGCATTTTTATACCCCAAGCAGACTCCAAATAATTTTTCCTCAGGTAGACAGTAACTGTTGGAGGTGTGATGGGGAAGAAAGATGTAACTGGGAACATATTTTCTGGGAGAGTAATGAGTTGGCAGACTGTAAAGATTCCCTGCAGACTGCTCTGTCGGAGATGCTGCGTGAGCAAATTGGAATACCTAGGGGTCCAGGGAAGTAAATAGTGTGGGAAGAATTAGCCAGGGAATTCTTATGGCTAGGCTTGTATAAGCTCTAGGGCCAATAGCCTAGTACCAACATATTTACCTATGAAGCAATGAACCTATGAATTTGTTTTTGAGCTATGATACAGAATCGGAATTTCCTAGAGTTAGTCAGATCTTGCTGAGTCTATGATGGCTGCTAAAAAAGCCATTACTAGAAAATGGAAATCAAAGTCTAAACTCACTTTACTAGAAGTAGTGAAGATAGCAACAGAGATAAATCAATTGGAACTGAGATCCTTAGAAAAGGGTAGGAGCAAAGAACATAGGAAAAATGGGAACTGTGGAATCAATACATGCAGAGGAGGAACAAGGTTTAAAAGAAGGCAGGATTTGAATGAGCTATGTAATGGTTGACTAACAATAACTGGATATGTTAAACGTGATGTATAATGTTTGCAGCTATAGCTGTGTCTGCACAGTTTGGAATGTATAACGTGCAACTGAGATTGTGTCACTATGGTTTACTTTCATTTATGTAAATATAACATTGCCTATGTCTTATATGATAATTTAATAAAGATGTTTTTTGTTTAAAAAAAAAAGAACAGAGAAAGCAAGGGAGTTAAAAGACCTCTGAATAATTATTGTGTCATCAGAGTAAGACCTAAAGAAATTAGGTGTTATTCTGGTTACCAAATTGAATCTAACAGAGACTAGAGATGGCTGAATCTTCTATATAATCTTCATCTATTCTGAGATGGCTGAATCTTAATGGTATAGTGCCAACAAATAATAACAGTGTCTACATGAATAACCCCTATGCCTCATGTACTAATAGTACAAATTTAGGGAGAAAAAGTGAATTCAGTGACAAGGAAGATCGGCCTGCAGTATACCACAGCATTAAGACAGTAGGAACTAACGAATGGTTAGTTTTATTAATGCTGCAGAGGAAAATATTTAATTGCTGCAGTGACTGCATTATTTGTTATTTGTGCAGTTAACATTCAGATATAAGTGGGTTTTTTTCCAGAAGTGCAATGCTGTGTATGTGTAATATGTACTTAAACTAAACAGTCCATTTTAATTTTTTTATTTTTGCAGACTATTGGGTAATTTGTATAAGCAAAAATGTTTCATTTTCTTTTTCTTTTTCTTTGATTGGTCTCCAGTGGAGGTTAATGTGAAATGATGTAGTAGAATCCTGAAGTAGAATGTGGCATTCTGCAGTATTGTTTAAATATTGTTAATACTTGTTTCAGAGTTTATTTCAGTATTTCTTGCACTGAGTTGCACTTTGCACCTTGTATGTATATGTATATGTATAGTTACTTTTTTGTCTTGTTCTTAATAGTTGCATGTATGTCATTTGTCTTGTTCTTAATAGTTGTATGTATGCCATTTATGTAATTTATACTTGGAGGGTCACTGAAACTAGAGTCAGATTCCTTGTATGCGTGCATACTTGACCAATAAATGTGATTCTTATTCTGTTGTGTGTTGATGGAACATATTGTACCATCCTGTTGAAAGGCTGGCAAACATGCAGGTGGCTTGTGTCCCATCTTGGATGACTCCTAACATAGGCCATGGGAACACTGGACATGTTTGTGTGATGCTGAGACATGAGCAGAATATGTATAACATGTCATCAGCTTACATTTATATTTCTTTACAACTGCAGGTAGCCATGCATGGCATAGGGAGAAAGAGGAAGTGAAGCTCTCATGGGCAGAGAATGATATCCTTTGCAGGCATGGTTGGTGGATGCTCCAGAACATGAGATCTGAAGGGGATTTTTGGGAATGTGTTTGGTGGAACTTTGTGGAGCAAGTCAATGGACTCAATGGCCACAATAGAATTCAGGTTCAAAGAAGGATCACTGATATGATTGCACATGCACACAGCAAGGCAATCAACCTGGATTTTGACTTAGAAGTGGAACTGCATGGAGTACCTCATATATCAGTTGGCAATGCCCCATGTGGTCGTTAAGTAACATTTGAGGTGATATGTACACCCTGTGTAGCTTAGAACCAAACAAATAATGAGCAATCTTATTTGTTGTTATATGGACCCCCCAGGAATAAATCTACAGCAGTGTTCTGCTCAATGAATGTTACCTTTAGATTTTGCATAGAACAATGTAATTCAGGTTAACCTGCAGTAGGCTGTGGGTGTTGGTAAAAGGTACATTCATATACTTGGGCATGCTTATGTCCTTTTACAGATGCTGCATTGCCAGGTTCTTCCTCCATGGATTTATAATTTCATAGTTTCATAGTTTAGTACTAGGCTATCTGCCCTGGGGCATTTGTAAGCCTAGCCATAGTGATGTGGCTTTTGCCACCCCATGAAATGGTACAAAAATGCACAAAAATGCACAGAATAGATTTAGAATACTGTGCCTCTGTCTAGCAGTGACACAGTGAAGGCCCCCTTATATAATAGAATTAGTTTACTGTGCCCCTGTCTAGCAGTGACACAGATGTGACCCCTGGGGTAAACTTACGATCTCCCATCCACTCATCAAGATTTTTCTTGAAGAGAGTCAGTGAGGGGCTCTGCCTAACATGAACTGTGATCTTGTTCCATAGCATGGGAAGCCTCTGGGTTATGAATCTATCCCTCCAGCATGTCCTATTCATACTTGTGCTAAGGTTTAAGTCTTTAGCTGTCGTGGTTCTGATGGATTTGGATTTTTTTGAGGTGGAGCATGTCCATCAGATCCTGATTGGACACGGCCTTGTACGTCAGGCAGAGATCACCTCTGAGCAGGCGGTATGCTACTGAATAGAGCTGGAGTTTCTTTAGTCTGGCAGAATAAGACATATGTTGGAGACCCTTGATCCTCTTGGTGAGGTACTTTTGTGGTCTCTCCAGCTGTTGCAAATACCGGGTGAGGTACATACCAAATGGGGCATTGTACTCAATCATGGGTCTGATGAGGGAGGAGTATAGGGGTACAATGACATCCTTGGATCTGGATGTGAATCCCTTCATGATGAGGTGTGCAAGGTAGAATGTTTTTCAAACCACTTTGGCAACGTGGGTGTCAAATGAGAGGTCGCTGTCGACTTGGGTCTCTAGGTCTCTGATTACTTTTTCCGTACTCAGTGGGTTGCTGTCTATGTGATAATTTGTGGGTATTTTGTTTTTCCCAAAGAGGATGACTATACATTTTTTGGCATTTAGTTTAAGGCCGTGACTCCGGCACCAGTTGTCCGTTTCTGTGAGGCCTTTTTGTAGGATGTATGTGTCCGCTGGTGTATCGACTATGGCGCCTAGTTTGCAGTCATCTGCGAACTTTGTCAGCCACAACCCTCCCATGTTTGCTTTAACATCTGTGAAATAAATGCCGAACAAGAGGGGTCCCAGGACAGATCCCTGTGGGACACCACTTGTGACTGGCTTTGAGTCTGACATTGCTCCAGTGATTTTAACTTTAATGGTTCTGTCCTTTAGCCAGTTTGCAACCCATCTAGTGACATAAGTGTTTATGTTTAAGCTGGTGAGCTTATCCATGATGCCTGAGTGGGGTATTGTGTCGAAGGCCTTAGCCAAGTACAGGTAGGCTGTATGGACTGCTTTGCCCTCATCAATGGCTCTAGTGACTGTTTCAAAAAAGTCAACCAGGTTCAAAAGGCAGGATCTGCCCTTTACAAAGCCGAACTGGGTGGGGTCAAGTGTCTGTAGGTCCCCTATGCCTCTGTTTATGAGTTCCATAATGATTCTTTCCATAGCTTTGCAGACCAGGCTGGTTAAGCTTAAGGGGTGGTAGTTCTCAGGGTCTGTAGAGGTACCCCCCTTGTGGAGTGGGACCACTGTTGCTGTACGCCAGTGTTCAGGTACATATCCTGTAGTAAGGCTAAGGTTAAATAGCATTTTTATGTGCGGGTTTAGCTCCTCTTGGAGTTCACGAAGCACGCAACCTGGGATACCGTCGGGTCCCATTGATGCTGTGTTTTTAGCTTTGTTGAGGGCGGTTCTCACTTGGACATCTGAGATGACAGGGAGATTACATTCAGCTGGGATAAGTATTTCTTCTTTTGGGGGTGAGGGAGGGGAGAAATTTGCACTGAACCTGTCAGCCAGAATGTTGGCAATATCTGTGGGTTCAGTGTATTTTTTGTTGTTGTGAACTAACTCTGAGCATATCTGAGGGTTTCCGCCCAGTTTTCTAACATAGCTGAAGAAGGCTTTGTGGTTATCTTTAGTGTCCTTAGCGATTTTTCTCTCAAAGTTGGCCTTGGATGTTTTTATGAGTGAACGTAGTTTTCTGCTAATGTTGATCAGAGATGTCTTCCCTTTATGGGATTTTGCTCTGTCATGCAGTAGCTTCCTTCTTTTGTTATACAATTTGTTAATGTCTGAGGTCCACCAAACAGGATGCTTGCCTTTGGTGGAGAGGGACTTGGATTTATTTGGGATTGCATGATCCATGCATTCTTGGAGATGTCCATAGAAAGCATTTGTGAAGGATTCGGCATTGTGGGATATGGTATCCACTGGCCCGGTGGGCTTAAAGGATACCATCTCAGTCTTAAGAAGAGTGAAGTCTGCTTTTGAGAAGTTTTTCACTGTGGTCTTTTGTGCTGGGGGTGGAGGTGGGATATGTATATCCAGGGTGATTAGTTTGTGGTCAGATCTCACTAGTGAGGGGTATACCTCTGGTGTGGAGCATTTTGTCCCCATGTTTGTGATAATCAGGTCTGGTATATTATCTCCCCTAGTGGGAGAGGTGACTAGTTGTTCCAGTGCATTTGAATTTACGAATTCCAGGAACCTTTGGGCTAGTGTGTTAGGGCTAGAATAATGTACCCAATCTATGTTTGGGTAGTTGAAGTCTCCCAGTATGATGGTATTTTGTGATACATTCATATCCTCCAATGTCTTCAGGAAGGCTGAGTGGGGTTCCTGAGATTGGGAGGGTGGTCTGTAACATGCTACCAGTTGTATAGCAGTTTTGCCTATGGTTAGTTGCACCTGTATGGTCTCTGATGCTTCATGTGTTGCTACTAACCTGGAGGTGTGGCTGTCCTTGATGAATATGGACACTCGCCCTCCCTTTGTGGTTCGGCCCGGGTTTTGGGGCCGAAAAGCATGATACGAGGTATAGCCTGGTAGCGCTGGGGTGCTCTCAGGAGCCTTGAACCAGGTTTCAGTTACTGCACAGACGTCGATGTTTTCCATGCTGAGGAGTGCATCGAGTGCCTGCATCTTGAGATTTAGACTTCTGGCATTGAGCAGCATTACCCTTAATTTTTTTTCATTTTTGTTTTCTAAGGAGGTGGGTTTGTCTTTTGAACCTTGCCTAAAAAAGGCACTATGGGGGTGGCAAGAGCCTTGGCCAATATCCGGAAGCCCAGTGGTGACAGGTGCAAGCCATCCCTTGCGAAGCAGCGTGGCTTGTCCAACATGTCATCCCAAGCAGACAGACATTGGATCCCCTTAGAATGACACCAGTACTTGAGCCAATTATTAAAGCTGATCATCTTGTCTTTGTATTGTGGCATCATTCTTGGTGAGGGCAAGATGCTGCTCAGGGTCAGGGTCATACCAGCCTGGGCTACATAATCAGAGAGCTCCTCTATGTCTCTTTTCATGTAGTCCAGGGAGGTACGTTTCAGGTCATTCACGCCAGCATGGACAATGACGGAGTCATATTTGTATTTGCTTTGGAGTGACCTGAGTGCGTGTGTTATGTGGCGGATCCTAGCTCCCGATAGGCAGCTCATAGTCACCCTCTCCTTGTTCAGCCTGGTAAGCGGGACATCAGTGTGTCTGACTATAGAGTCACCTATTACTAGTGTATCAGGCATGGTGTTTGGCCTTAAGGGCTGTGATTGGTTGACACACTGATTTATTGAAGTATGTGTTGCATATGTTTTGTTTTGAGGTGGTGGATTTTTGGATGTCTGCTTTGGGAGCCTCTGTTGTTTTGGTAAGTTTTTTATTAGAGTCTCCGAGTATGTCTTTGTGTTTTTATGTGTTTGGTTTGCAGTTGTGGTAGGTCTATGTGGGACTGGGTTTGCTGTGTGTGTGGTTACCATCTCCTCCTGTCTGGTCATGCCAGCCCTGAGTTGAGAGAGTTCAGCCTCCAGTTTGGCTATATAGTTGCATCTCTCACATGTATTTGTGTTTGTTGGGAGGAGGAGAGGGTTGTCTGTGTACATGAGACAATTGTAGCATTGTCTCAAGATACCCAGATTAACCAGCTGAACTAGAGAGGACGCCAGTACTCTACCACTTGACATGCTAGAACAGTATAAAGGAGTGCTGTGCCTTTAAGGGAAGTGGATATTCACAGGGGTGGTAGGTGGATGTAGTGCTTACTTAGTACGAGAGTGCTTACTTAGTAGACAAGTTTTCAGAACAAGTGCTAGGCTTATAATATAGCGAGTAGTCTGATTATACTAAGAGTAGAGCTTCCTTAAGGGAAAATTTGAAGAGCAGACTTGGCGGAGCCAGAAGAAGTTTAACCTTGTTTAACCGGCGTTGCTCTATGTGCACAATCGCGCAAAGCCACGCAAACGCAGATTTTAAACAGGGAACTACAAAAGAGCTAGAAATGGTCCAAAACAACCAATTACTACAGCTCTTGTGCTGAGATCACTTCCTACAGAGACAGGTAGGCTGCTCAAGGCTCCCCACTCCCACTGGTGAGCAAAGAAACTTCCTTCTATCCAAGTAAGGTAATGGACAACACAGGAACTACACCACAGCCCAGAATACAGCAATGCCTGTAAACTGGTCTAAACTAGTCGAGGAGGCGGAAAACAAGGATTATTTTTTGTTTTTGTTTTTGATAGAAACACACAGAAAATGCAGAAACAGTGATAAATCAGTTACACAGGCTAGCACACTTTAGTGGGCAGCCTCAACAGTTAAATTAAACAAACAAACAAACAAACAAACTTTCGATCAAATTTGACTAATGTTTGCATGTTTGAATATGAAAGCCACACACTGGCACAGTCAGAAGTCATGATGACATGTGTAGATATTGGTAATGTGATGACCATATTCTGTCACCCTTCTACAGATGCATAAACTGTGCCTGTGCAACCCACAATTCAGTCCGAGGATACGACAGGAGGATAGTAGTCCACTGATACATCAGCAGAAGGAGCACCCTGTTATCCAGTGGCAGAGATATCTTTTATCACCACAAGCTCCATTTTGTGTGGGAAGTGCAACAGGGATTGGCATACAGGTGACAGGCAACACCATAGGTACTATCCCCTGCTGATATAAGCCTCTCTATTGCCACTAGTCAGCATTTGTGCAGGGCCATTGTACAGGGACAGGCAGAGACCAATGCAGCCATAGCAGAGTTGGGCTGGGGTGCTATTTGGTCTGTATGATAACCTGCAGGAGGGGCCTGGCCCATTTGGAAAGCTGGCTTATGAATTTTGTATGCTACAGATGTTCCTGTATGACCATTTGCCATGGCCAGCACCATTCTAGTGACTGATCCTCCTCCACTTCTGGTAGTGAATCCCACCACAAGACAGCAAGGACACGGTCAATGTCCCATATGGCCAGAACTTCCACACCACCATCCACTGATGAGAGTACTGTGGGACACTATGGATGCAGACATTGTTGGAGTGTGCATGCTAAGAGAAGCAGTGGTACATCACAATATTCATGCTCACTGAGCATTCCATCCTTTGAGCATGCTGTGGATCATGCCTGTAAAATTCCTCAGAGAATTGGATGGGGATATACATGGTCAGCTTAAATATCTCCTATGAGTACCCTAAATCTGTCCATCTGACCTTAGTGCCATGCTGTATCTTTGGCTGGAGCTGTGTCCATACACATCTAGATATGCCCATCAGCACCCCCCACCTCCAGCCAATTACACACACTGGAAACACCACCCATCCCTGACTAGTCTGGGTATTCTGTGTCTAAGGTACACAGTCCTGTCGATGGATGGTATAACATAGCCCAGTTGTGGTATTGCATGTATGTTATGTTTAGTCTGCCCCACTGTTGTGAATGAGACACTGATTGTTAGCTAGTTCCATGGCATACTGCATCTGCCTCCAACTCACATGGTCATCCCCTGCATCTGGCCTCTCCATGGGCTCCTTAACAGGGAACTCTTCCTTGCCTAACTCCCTGATGTCCTCTTTCTGAATGGCATTTCCCTGCCATATCTATTTATCTTCCAATATGCTGTGTAATATTGCAGACACTGCAAATATTTTACAGTGTGTTTCAGGATTGCACTGCAGGAAACCACTAGAGGTATCTAGACAAATGAAGCAGGCCTTCAGTACACTGAACAGACATTCAGCAATGATTCAGGTCTGTGACACTGCTCCATTATATGTATTTTCTGGGGTTTCTTATTGGTGCCATGAGCCACGGCTCTCAGGCATATCTGGCATCACTGATAAAATGACACTGTGGAAAATCACACTACACAATTTGTTGATATAAGTCTCACATGTCGGATGTGGGAACTGTGGTCACTGCCTGTATGTCCTGTGTATTGCAGACCACAAGACAGTTAATGGGGTGGACTCCCTTACACTTGATATAACATTGTCCTTATTGCCCAGGTGGGTCTTTCTAGCACTGTAGATGCAGTCAGTGGTTCCCAGTAGCTCAACAAAACAGGCCATTATATAAAATGCCCATATGATGTTGATTCTCTCCACTTTGGTGTATGAGAACCACATATGCTCCCCCAATGCTGTAGCATGGCATCTGGCAGCTAGTGGAGAATCCTTGAGGCAGATAACTGGGATATAACCAGTGTGTCCCCATTGGTTGTTGGAAGATCTATGTAGCCAATATTCTAAGTGTTACACCTACCTTTGTGTCCAGGGAGATGGGTACTTCATGCAACTGGAGAGTCTGCAAATGAGGGTGACACATGGCAACCAGCTTCTGCATAGGGTCTCTGTCTACATGGTAGCTGTCCACTATTTCTGTGTCATGGAGGCTGTGTAATGTTAGGTGTGGACAGATGGCCCAGTGGCAGCACAAGTGATGTTATGCACCTCCATGGCTACTAACTCATAGAACATCCTTCAGCATATACCTATCCAATAAAGCAGTGGCTACCCCCAACATATTATCACAGTCTCTCTCCTGTAACTCCAGGGTTTTGATGTAGTCAGGGACTCTGGTGTTTGCGTTTCATCATGCAAAATTCATTCATTTCTAAACCACGCTACCATATTATTTACCTTCATTTGCATTCCCCATGACACTCATTTTAATAATGTTGCTAATTTCCATTCCTTTATATGAACATGTGCATTGTACGCTGGCCACAGAATTTCATGGAATAGAACAATAAGAATAAGTGTGTCTCTAAATCACTCCCTCCCACCACATGCTTGCTCATCTCACAATTTTGCTTATAGCAACACAGTATTTGTTTCTGAATTCAGGGTATATCTTTCTATAGGAACTTTTATCAATCACCAAGACTTCCAACAAACTCATTAATGCTTTAATTCTTAAATAACCAATCACATGATTATTTATATATTTACAATATTTTGTTTCGTAAGGCTATATTGAAATAGTTACAATATTTTTTCATGAGGATATAGTAAAGCTATAAAAATTATTTTATGTTTCTGGTTTTAAGTTCACATTTTATACTTAAAAGTCTAAGTCAAACTGGTTGGAGATATATACTGCTTACTGAATATGCCAAACCAATCCTCTTTTATCTAGCAAAAAGATTGCATTCTCACCCCAGTCAGACTAAATAATTTTTTTCAAGAAGAAAGTTCATTTTTTTGTAAATAAGGACATCAATGGTTGGTTTCAAACATGTAATTTTATAGAAGTCATTTAATATGTAAGTGTTTATGAGTTTGTATTGTCTAATGAAGTCCCGGTAATTAATTAAAGGCCAAAAGTGTTTACAAAATGTGTGGAACTGTTTATTCTTCCCTGAACTCCATAACTCCATTTCATTTTATATATACTTAGAGACAATAACTGTCATGCACCACATTAACAACAGGTAATTTGTTCTTTAGTAAGCAGTCTTCAGAGCAGCACTCTCAATTCAGTTGCATTATATTTGGTAATTTCCCATTCTCTTTGTGATGCTAAGAAAGTTTCACTTTAACTGTCGCATTCAATATGAATTGCAGTATTTTATCTATACATATATAGTCAACAGTACTTTAGACAAACAATAATTTCAAGGTCAAAAAAATGCTTTAAGGGTTCTTATTTTTGAGGACACTTGTTTAACTATCATAACTTACATCAAATACCAGTGTCAAACCTTTACAAATCTATTCACATACTTCCCCTGATAAGGTATTTATGAAAAGTCTGCTAAAATCGTAATGCAAAACAATATAGATATGCTGGGAACATTCTGTGTTATTATCAAACATAGAACCAGTATTTTAGAGTCCTCTAGAGATATTTTTGACAATGACAATGTTCAACACATTGTCAGGAATTGTAGTACTACTGTAGTATATTGTAAAGGAACAAATTATTGACTTACTCCTGCAGTATACTCTAACATGACATGTATTCATATGTCTTAAATACTCTACTGCAAGGTACATGTATACAGTTAGCAACAATGTGTTTCACATGGACTTGAGCTTCTCTATAATGGCAATAAAATCTTAACTATCTTGTTTTTCAGATGTGAAGAACCAAGTAAAGTGACCACCAAGGCTATACAAAACATGCTTAAATAAAAAACTTTGCAATAAAATAATGATAGTAAATAGCTGGTAAGTGCTTTCAAGGTCTCATAACCACTTCATCAGACCATTCAATAGTGGATACCAATGAACCATTTAAAATGGAATTAATCAATCAGAAAAAAATCAAGAAACAAGTCATAATCCGTTTTAAATGGTTCATTGGTATCCTCTATTGAATGGTCTGATGAAGCTGTTGTGATACCGTGAAAGTGTTTACCAGTTATTTACTATCATTCTTTTATTGCAAAGGTTTCTTATTAAAGCATGTTTTGTATAGCCGTGGTGGTCACTGTACTTTGTTCAAGTTTGGTTTGCTTTTATTGTTACCGCGACCCTTACTCAACAGTCAACTTTTAGAATTGTCTTGCTTTTCAGATGATTGTTGAAATATGACTAGTCCTGTCTATCTTTTGGCAAGAGTAGTAATATAATACCTTGCAGTACTGTCATGTTTTTGGAAGTGTGCTCACACAAATTCATTCATTAGCAGTTCATAAGA
Organism: Protopterus annectens; assembly: GCF_019279795.1. Lineage (NCBI taxonomy): Eukaryota > Metazoa > Chordata > Ceratodontiformes > Protopteridae > Protopterus > Protopterus annectens. The sequence goes on from NC_056739.1 coordinate 1,596,131,451, forward strand.
AGTTCTGCCAGTTTCTTTGAGGTGCCATATGTTTAAATTTCTTGCTCTTGTTATCAAGGTCACGATTGGAAAAGGACTTGGTTAAAAATGAAAATAAATTAGTATAACAAATGTGAATGTCTTGGGATCAGTAACTGCTTTTGTTAGTGGTATAAATAAATGTTTTGCTTCAGATAAAGTCTTGCTTACAAACAATACATTCACATTGATAAGCTTCACAGTAGTTCTGCAGCCATTTCTGTAATCTTGGAAAGTGCACCGTGTAGATATTTAGTGCAACTTTTATGTTATACTAATTAAGTGTTGCAGCTTTGCCTTGCGATATGGACATAAATGTTTGTAATTATAACAAGTAATCATAACACCTAGTGCATAACCATGCAGTACACTGAGCATGCTGATATGCTCCAAAAATGGGAAGAAGACAACCTTGTTATGTATCTTTCAAATGTCAAAGACATACATAACAAGTTTAATTATACAACTTTCAGAGCTGGTATCTTCTAGTCTCACAACAGAGCATACACAATATCAACCATAGAACCGTGATGGAAAATGTTCATAGGTTCATAGATGTTTATTAGGCTAATGACCACAATGGCCTATTTAAGCCTAGCCATGCATCCCAAATCTCTGACAAGTTCTCGTACCCTTAATAAGTGTAAGCAGGGGCTTGGGAGATAAAACATTTACAAGCAGGGGCCTGGGAGCCATACCATTTACAGGCTGTCTGTGTCCATTAAAGATATAGGTGCCAAACCAGGGATAAATTTCCTGCTCCCCATCCTATTGTTTAAGTTACAGAGGAGCTCTTTTTCACATGGATGGGGAACCTGTTCCAGAGAAGGGGTAGTCTCTGGGATATATACCTGTTTGTCCAGCTGGTCCTATTTAAATCATAGACAAGGTTTAAGTCATTATAATGGGTAATGGTGCTGTATACTTTCCAGTTATGAGGGAAATCCATCAAAGTTGGGTCTGACAATGCCTTGAATGCCAGACATAAATCTCCCAACAGACTCTAGCAGACAGAATACAGGGATAGGGTCTTGAGGCAGTCTGAAAAGAACATGTTACTTATGCCCTGTATTCTTTTAGTGAGGAACCTCTGTGAACATTCCAGATGTTGGATATGCCTGGTTAGGTACATACCAAAGGGGGACATTGTACTTAATCATAGGTCTAAAGAATGCTGAATACGGTAGAACAATGACTTCTTTGAACTTAGATACCATACCTTTGTTTATAAGTTGCACAATATTAAATGATTTCCTCACTACTGTAGACACATGATGGTCAAAGGCTAAATTACTGTCTGTGTGTGTGTCCAGGGTCTCTAACTACTGGATCAGCCCTTAGGGTTGTGTTGCAATATGATAGTTAGCAGAGATGGCTGACTTCTTGAATGATACTAGTATGCATTTCTTGGCATTTAGTTTTAGTCCATGGCTCTGACACATGTTATTTCTCTGTGTCAGCCCTTCCTGGAAAACAAATGTGTCAGTGGGGGATTCAGTGGCAGCTCCTAATTTGCATCTGCAAATTTAGCTAGCCAGAGACCACTGACATTATCCTTGACTTCAGAGAAGTAAATGCCAAAAAGGAACATTTCCAGGACTGATTCCTGTGGGACTCTACTTGTGACTGACCTCTTTGTAGAGGTGGACTCCCCAGTTCTAACTTCCTGGGTCCTGTCTGTGAGCCAACTGAATATCCACCAGGTGATATAAGGGTTTGTACCTAACCTCTTGAGTTTGTCAACAATACCAGAGTGGCGTAGTGTGCCAAATGCCTTGGCCAAGTCAAGGTAGGCAGTGTTAATTATTTTGCCCTCATCCATTGTTTAGTGACCTTCTCAAATAAGCCCACTAGGTTGAGTAGGCAGGACCTGCCCTTGACGAACACAAATTAGGTTGGTTCCAGTGTCTGGAGGTTTCCTGTGTCATTACTGATCATTTCCATGATAATTCGTTCCATAGCTTTGCATATGAGACTAGTGAGACTTATAGGACTGTAGTTTCTAGGGTCTGTTGGTGGCTCACCTTTGTGGAGAGGGATGACTGTTGCTGTTCGATATTCATGAGGCATGAAGCCTGTTTGGAGACTGCAGTTAAACAGCAATTCCAGACAGCCAAATAGGTTATGTTTTATGATATTTAGAAGGCATCCTGGGATATTATGTGGGCATATTGATGCAGTGTTCTGGGCCTTAGAGAGAGCATTAAGGACCTGTTCCCTAATGATAGCAGGGGGTTACATAAAGTTGGAGCTGAATTTGTTGGTCGGTAGGTTTGCTATATCTTTTGGCTCAGTATAGGTGGTTCCATTATAAATGAGCTCTGCACACAATTGTGTATTGTCTTTGAGGTTGTGAGCATAGATGAAGAAAGCTTTGTGATTGTCCTTGGCCTGGGAGGCCAAATTTACCTCAGATTTGGGTTTGGTAGACTTTATTTGTCCCCTGTGTTATTAGCAGTGCTGGGTGCTGCACCTCCTAATTTTTGCCATGATTTTCTTCCTTCTGTTATACAGCCTATTGATGTTGTGTTTCCACCAAGGTGTCTTGTTTTTTTTTTTTTGAGTTAGTTCTGTTTATAAAGTTATTTGGTGACTGCAGTAGGATACTAATCCATCTGGACCATTTTTATCCTCATCCTGGGGCTTCCATCCAAATGTAAACAGATAAAGCAAACTATTTTAATAATTACAATCAGTTTTGTAAGTATGTGCAATGAGCAATCCATGTATCATGTATATGAACCTGAGACTCAGTATAATATATTAGTAAATTAAGCTTAACTGTACCATTTTCTAAGTATAACATGAGATAATGCAGAAATAAATATATGGAACACAATTTTGTAGTATATGAATTAAAACGTTCAGAATATATACAATAAGTATGATATTACAGATGCAAAGTATTAACCCTCACTAACTGGAGAGTTTGTTGCTTGGAGAACATATGATATGCCATGCCAAGTATTAGCAGACACTAGTATCAGAGAGAGGAATTCAAATTCTGTAGTAAGTAAAAATGATCAGTGCCTGTAAGGGCTTAGAAGATAGAATAAGGAGATGAGGTGGAATGAAGGAATGATGAGCGGTATGGTTATAGAAGTTGAGAGAATGAAGTTGGGGGTTGGTATATAGGAATAGAAAAAGGAGATATAGGCCAGGAAGGTGAATAGAAGTGGTTGATAAAAGACTTGCAGAATGCATAGAGTGCATGAGTGGAGAAAGGAATTATGAATATGAGGGCGATGATCTCCTGTTTAGGAAGTCAGTTTGAGATGCCACATAAAAATATAGACTGATGCATTTAACAGCTTTTAAATCTGTTTATTTATTTATTTATTGATTGATTGACATTTGATTACTGGGAAAGTCCGACTGGGTAGAATCTCATTTTCACTGGAGACCTGAGGACAAAAGCTCCAAATTATTACAAAATGTTTTAAGAATAGAAATTCTGCAATTGTCAAAAATAAAGCAAAAACATCTGTAGTTTAAATAATTACAACAAATTAGTAATAGTACAAAAACATTGGTTAAGAATCAATGCAAGTTATATGACAATCATTTAATATTTATAGAAATTTTAGAAAGCTTGCAGAGAAATTAAAGGTAAGTCGGTCTAATAGAAACAGGAATTGCAATATGAGGTGAAGAAAGACAGGCTTATGTTATATTTAGAAAGAAAGTTGGGGAAGAGAATTTGATAGAAGTAAGTGAAGAAGGGAAAGTAAGGTATAAGGAATTAAAAGGTACTTGTTCACATTTAGAGATATACCCCCAGATTTAATAAAATCCATGTAGGCATAATGTACAGCCTACACAGAAGGTACCATGGCCGTGTACACAATTCCCCCATGGTAGCATGCTGTGCATACTAATGAAGGTGCATTACTGAGGGAGAGCTATGTAACACAGTTACAGAATCAGTGTAGGGAGTGTGTTACTCTGTCTGGATATGAGTAACACACCCCCTACACTGTCAAAGTGCAGTAAATCAATGTATGCATATGTATCAAATATTTTTTTTATGTTTGTGCGGCAAAGTGAGACTCATAGCAATGGACACATGCCAGACATCTAAAAACAGGAACCGGATACATTTAGTTATGAATGCAAAGGTCAGGTTTAAGCATAGCTGAGCGGGTTTGCATGGCACGGTTCTCAGCAGTGCTTAAACATAGGTGAGAGATATATGTAAAGGTATAGCAGCATTCTACATATCCACATAGCCAAATGGTTAGCATGACAGCCTTATGTGCAGTAGCTGTAGGGTTTGAGTATGCAGAAGGGTTCTTAAGCATTTATTTTCCAAATACAAATTATGCCAATTATTTTTAAATCCTTATATGCTGCGCTCAGCTAAACTCCACTAAGCCATGCCAACCACTGCTTAAACAAGATTTGTTTTAGTACTGTTTGGTACCGTGCAGCTCCAGTTAGCTGGTTTATGCACAGCTAAGCAGTGCCAAGCACTGCTAAGTATTGCCAATTTAAGCACAGCTGGTTTGCACAGTGCTAAGCAATGCGCCACATTTTAAAAAATTGCCCAGTGGTGTTATAGCATGGGAAAACAGGGTATATTAAGTGCAATAGGCATGAAAACTGCAGAATCCATTGGGGTTCAACCTGTGAGGATACTATGGCATGTGTTGGAGAGGGTATGTGTTTTCGGGTGCAGTGTTGGAGCATTGAGGAGGAATACAGGGACATAGACTCCTAGTTAAAAACCATGAAGACTGGCTCATGCAGGGTGGTTACTGGGGTTTATAGTACAAAGCAGAGGCTTGGAACCAGCTGGAAAAGGACCTCACCAGTGCAACTGGTATCCCCCGCACAGGTGAACAGTGTTATCACCACCATGACAACCTGAAAAGAAGGAATGGGGCTCTCTTGGATGCCTGGGTCCAAGAATTCTAGGCAGGCAGTGTTCCACAAGTGTGCAAGTATGTTTACCTGTGTTTCATCAATATTTAGCCTTGAATGTCTGCTAAACTGTATGCATAATGGTGTGCTTCTCTCCCAACAGCTACAGAGGTGAGAGCTCACAATGTCAAGGCACATGCAGGGTGCCTGGCCAGGTTGCACAGTGAGTGTGGTGAGTACAGATGTAGCTTCCAATCTATAGTCATATAAGCAAGAAAGAGTAAAGTATTAACTGCCATTAATTATATAAACAGTGTTGATTTTATTGTAATGAATGTGGTCATAGACCTGGATGCAATAAGTGACTACTGCCAAATGTACTGCAATAAGCAGGAAAGAGTAAAGCATTAACCCTGGTTAAGTAAATGAAATAAAGTTTCTACCACAATAACTGCGGAATTACAGCTGTATTGAAACATCTGCATTACATTAACTGCTGGTCAATAAAAACTCAAATGTATACCATTAAATGCATAAAGGCATCTGTAATGAACTGTTGTGCAATACTTGTAGAATGAGACCTGATATTTCAACCCAGTAATAATATATTATGTACATCTGCAGTTAATTTAGTAATGTATAGGTTACCTATGTTACCTAGTCTCTCTGCCATGATTGCATTTCATGCAGCTGTGTCCAGCTGTCACTGCATTGTATTATAACTCTGTAGTATTAGTAGTAGGTCATATTTTGTTTCCAGGTTAGCTCTAGGACAAAATCAGTCAGTCAGATATCAGCAGTGACTCAGTAGATCAGTTTGTTAAATGCTATACGCAAAGTACATTTTGCTAGACACAGACCATGGTTCAAATCAAGTTCCATGTACTAATAAGTATTACTGAATTACATATGTTATGATGACAGACATTCTCTCCACAGGGACTACTGGTAAATGGGTGAGGTAGCTCAAGTATGTGTAAATACTTGTTTGTTCAGATGTCACAGACTGTTGATATCATTCTCACGAATGTGCTATTTATCCACACAATAAAGGCAACAGGTTCAATAATAACAAACTGTAATAAAATAAAAGAAATAAAAAATGAGTAATAACAGATATAATTCTCTCCACAGGGGCACAGGTAAAAGGGTGAGCTAGCTCATAGTATGTGTAAATACTTGTTTGTTCAGATGTCACAGACTGTTGAAATCATTCTCACGAATGTGCTATTTATCCACACAATAAAGAAAACAGGTTCAATAATAACAAACTATAATAAGATAAAATAAATAAAATGTGTAATGAAGGTATGGCTGCATTCCTGGAGTGTCTTGTAAAGGATGATGTAGTCAGTTACTGCATGTCATGCATATGTCCCCTGCAATCAGTGCTATTAGGTACGATTCCGATGCCTGCCAAGCATGGCATGATACTTGTGTACTCTCTGTACTGTACACATGCATGCCTCTCAAGTGTCACACTGTCACGGGATGTAATTGCTGTTGTGTAATCCATCTGTCACAGATGTATCATCGACATGATTCATATGTCAATATCAAATTACTAGTACATTAGCCCACAGTTCTCCTTGGTAGTTATATAGGTCCATTTGATGTGCAAATGTTCTTTGTAGTTGTGTACCTGCAGGTGTTACTGCTTGGCCCATAGTGTCCCATGCAGATATCTTGAGAGGTATGTATCTGCTACAGCAGGTATAGGGCAGATTTACACATAAAGAAAGGACAGACCTGTATAGTAGATAGCATTACTGTTGTCAACTATGTAGCCCATGATGGTATTAATGGACTGTATTTCTCTCTCTTACCAACACTTATCTTCACATATTTATTATTGTTATATATTGGTTTTGGTTTACTATTAACATATGTTCCAAAAACTGTATTTTGTGCATGTGTTTTATTAATGTTATGTATTACTATGGTTGCATATTAACATATCTTGTTGAATTACCTATTCTGTTGGCCTTATGCCATGACTGTTACTGGCATGCTGTTAATATACTGACTGTTCTGTTATTTATTGTTGTGTTTCACATAATATGCCTTTAACTGTAATGGGGTTATGTACAATGTTCTGGCATGCTGTTATTACTAACAATGATTTTGTTCATAACTCACCTGTGTTTATTGCTCTACCTCCAAACACACAACACATTTGGGTAGGCCTGTTCCTGGTGATCTGCCTACCCTACCTCAGTCAGCTATGGTACCAGTACAGATCATCTGGGACCCAAGCCAGTGGTGCACCCTCCACTGGCCCTGAACCACCTTCAGGTGGAACCACCACAGGGGACAGAGCCAGCCTCCCATGGGGGGTTGTCACCCAGGATCAATTACCGGCCATGGTGCACAGGATTGTCCATAGGAGTTATGAACAAACCTGTACCGGATTGAGGGCAGACTCAACAACCTGGTGGGGCCTTAGGATCCCGATACCCAGCCTCCATTACAGCCACCTTTTGGGACAGTGAAGGAGCAGTGTTTACTGCCCATGGGTGGGGATCTCCGTCATGCTGCTGCCACCTGGAGGCACATGCATCTCTGATTCCATAACACCCTCCCATCTAAGTCGATTACCCCCTCATGTGTCACACACCGCCCCTGTATGCTATTCTTGTCTGTATTGTCTGTCTGCAAATGCAACCTCTCCTTCCCAACTTACCTCCCTACATGTACCTATATCCTATCACAAACATTCCACTCTCTCGTTTAAACAAACAACAACAAAAAGGAACATGCCCCACAAAATAACTATTGTCCCATACATAGCTCTCCATTTCACAGACATATCCACTGGACACAACTAATTATTACATTAATTAATCAACACATTTATGTTGCCTTCAGCCCACTCTCTGGGGTGTGAGGCTCCAAATTCCAAATTCTGTAAAACCTGCACAGCTGTTGCTGTACAAGAAATGGGAAACTATGGTCCTTTCCTACACCCTTCCTGCACAACCCTACCTGCCTTTTAGTATGTTTTTTCCCCTGCTTGCCACCATTTCACCACTTTCCTATCACCCCCTTTTTTTCTTTTCTTTTCTTAATTTTAGTGCAGGTTTAAGCAGAGCTAAGCAGAATGCCGTGATGCGGTGCATTGCACAAACCCACACAAACCCACTTAAAACTCCTTAAAATTGCCTTAATCATCTTATGTGTTTCTCACAGTATTAGGCACATCTGCAAAATAATCTCCCCTGCCATGTTTCGAGCCCAGGCCACTGTCAACTACAGCACAGTGCATTCGGCCACTGAGCTACTCAGCTCTAAATTGAAGCAGGTATTTCCAGCACCATATACTGATTGCCACTGACACACTGCAAGTACATATAATGGGAAAAATGGGAGTGTACTTGCGACTGTGATGCAGACACTACACCAGTACACAGCCAAATAAATAAAAATGGATGTACATGAGGCCTGGGATATCAGGTATATCTGTCAACTCTGCAGACTGTTGCAGAATGTCCACAGTTTTGCCCCCAAGTTTTAGCATGGTTTCACAAAAACATATCTGTCTGGTAAAGTACTGGCAAGTCATTAAAGACTGAGGTTAGAAAATCATGACAGACATTTGAGTGCCACACTTCATACCCTTCACAAAACACATGCTAATGCAAATTCTGTCACAGACTGTATGCATGCACATATATCTTGCAAATACACCTACTGCAGCACTGACTCAGTACCTCAGTCTGTTAAATGCCTTGCATACAGTGCATTTTGCTACACACAGTCCTGGGTTCAAATCCAGTGTGCACTTCAGTTACATTCTTGTGAATACAGCAAATAATGATGGAGTCATGCAATTTTAACCAAAACAGGTTGCTGCTACTGAATTAACTGCTATCAATGTTTGCAAGGAAAAATGCCTGTAGGTAGGGATACACTGCACATAGGTTCATACGTTCATAGGTATGTACTAGGCTAATGGCCCTGGAGCCTATATAAGCCTAGCCCAAGAAGATTCCATGGCATCATGCCACCTAAAGTTACTTCCCAGTGCCCCTGTCAAGCAAGGCCACTGAAGTGATCTCCGGTGTGAACTTCCTATTGTCCATCCACTCATCAAGATTTCTCTTAAATGCAGGGACTTGCAAATATGTCTGATGCACAAGGTGACTATAATACATTACATGTCATTTTGTAGTGTGGTACTGTTATGGCATGACAGTTGCTGTATGCTAGCATGTGTCATGAGTACACATCAAATTTTGTGTACCTTTGTTGCATGACATTAGATTGGTGGTAGTGTTGCAGAATGACAGGGGTTTCACAGAACTGTGTATGTTTCTGTTCTAAGGGTCTGAGTAGCTAAGCTATGGAGACTTGGCAGCAATACAGCGGCACAGAATGGCATGGCAGCACAGCAGACATATGACATCAGCAAGGTATGGCTGTATTCATGTGTGGTTACTTAGGTGCATATCTGTAGAGCGGTGTGTCAGGGACAATGGGGCGAGTCAGTATAATCATGCATGCATACCCTGTGACAAGGCCTGCTACCCTTGATACGTGTCACCTGGGTGTTCTGTACATACAAATGTAGATGATGGCAAACAGCATTTATGCCTAGGTAGATGTGGGCTATTTAGGGCCTGCAGCTAGTGACAGGGCAGTAAAATGCATGCACATTGCACACCCATATGTGTATTTCTGCATGGTAATATATTTGTACACACACACACACACACACACACACACACACACACACACACACACACACACACACACACACAGAGAGAGTTGCCTTTACTACAATTAGAACCCCTACCTATCTATTAGTATACATTGGAGCACTATGTACTTATTGCATGTGCCATGGAGCTTACCTGTTTCAAATTTATCAGCCACTGCTGTTAAGGTGGATGACATAAGCAGGTCTTAAAATGTATAACAAATGCATAGAGATAGGAGAGACAGGCATGTGTACACTGCTGCAAGGGAATATATTTGCACACACTTGCCTGTTGCAAGATTAGAACCACTACCTATCTATTAGCATACACTAGAGCACTATGTATTATTGTATGCACTATAGAGCTTATTTGTTTTGAGATTGTCACCCAGTGCTGTTAAGGTGGATGACATCAGCAGGTCTTGTAAAGGAGGCAAATGGGGTGGCTGGCAGGTAGTCACAGGGCCTTAAAATGTATAACCATTGCACAGAGATAGGCATGTGTACACTCCTACAAGGAAACATATTTACACACACAGTTGCCTTTTGCAAGATAAAAACCCTTACCTATCTATTAGTATACACTACAGCACTACATACTTATTTCATGTACCACAGAACTAATTGGCTTTGAGATTGTCAGCCAGTGCTGTTAAGGTGGATGACATCAGCAGGTCTTGTAAAGGAGGCCATTGTTGAGGAGGATCCTAGTCACAGGGCCATAAAATGATTGACCATTGCACAGACATAGGCCAGATGGGCATGTCTGTACTACTGTAAGGGAAATATCTGCACACACACACACACACACACACACACACACACACACACACACACACACACACACACACACACACACACACACACACACACACACAGTCGGTAGCTGATGTGAGACTAGAACCCCTACCTACCTACTATTACACACTATAGTTTGCAACACTTATTGCATGCACCACCGGTTACATTGGGTGCATATATAGCTGCAGGAATAGTACTTGTGGGCTATGCAAAGTTTGTATTACACAGCATGTGGGGCCTGCAGAGTGAATCTGCTTTATGCTGTTATTGTATCTACTGTCCTAGCAGTGGGATACTTGTTAATACCCCTGCTATGTGTGTACAGTTAACAGTATTGCCATTTCTGGATAGTTGCAGTTTTCTAGCTGGGCAATTGGCCAGTGAAAATATGGCCTGTTCAAGTCCTGCATTGAAGCCATTGCACATTAAACTACCTGCTCACCATTGTCTGTCTACTGGTTGACATTCCACAGGCACAGGGTTCTGTGGTTTGGCGGATTATGTCATTATGCGGCCTTGGCGTGTTACCATCAGACAACTGTTGTGTGTGTAGGTATAGATAACCCCAGCATTCTGTGTGTGGGTGTGCACATTCATACATCCCCAGACACATATACATATGTACATATGTGTGTGTGTGTGTGTGTGTGTATATATATATATATATATATATATATATATATATATATATATATATATATATATATATATATATATATTTATATATAAAACAGGGATGTCAACTTAGGTGTAGCTGTGTGTTAGCTAATTGCCCAGTGTGACTGGCAGTACTTACAAAGTGACTCCAGGCCAGACCTACCTGTACTCCAGTCTGGGATTTTGTGTGCTGCAGCCAGTTGGTTGCTGCACCTGATTCAACAGTCCAGCACCTCCCTGATATTTTGTCCAAGGGATTCCACGGCTGTGTGCTGAACATATTACATGACTCATACCTATACCTATACCTATCGACTGTACAGATTGTAATAGACTGTACAGAGTGTTGCATTGTATGTATAGTGTGTTTTACATAGCATTGTGATTTTTTGTACATCAGTGGCAACTCATTATAGACTGACATTAGGAAATGATGGCAGACATTTGAGTTACTGACTCCGTACACACCAGGAAACCCATGCTACTGAATGGCCTGTTATTCTCTGCACTTTCTACATTTTTCTGGTCAGTAGTTAATCCTTTACCTTATATTTGGGCCTTTGTCCCACTACTGTTCATGGCTTTGTCCAGATTTCCTACTCTAAGTGGTGGTAGGTATGATGTGACTGGGGTACATGATGTCACTCCACACACAGGGTGACAGTATTTACACCTCTCACTGTACATGTTTTAGCAGGATGTCCAGCATTTCACACCATATGCCTGCTCTGTTCCTCATACAGTTATGTTTTCTGGTACTATACTACTAAACAGAGCCCATTGAATTGTTGTAAGTTGTGACACAGCTAAGTGATGGCCTTTACATCCTGCTGCTACTCTGACCTGTTGCAACTTGCTGTTATACTAGCCACCTTCTAGGTTACTCAGAGCATGTATAATGTTTGTAGGTTTGGCCCTCTGTCCCTCCATGGTCCTTGGCTTTGTCCAGTTGTCTTGCAGTAACAGACTGGAGCATATTGACCATCTGTGGGACTCCTACCAGAGGACATCCTCGCATACAAAAGTTGCCGGTGCATCCAGCTTCAAACCATGAACACCATCAACCATGCTACTGTACTTAGCCCACTGAGCCACACCAGCCACCAGAACATAAGGTTTAATTCCTCACACTATCGACAGAAGACAGACATAACCCTTTGACCCCTGCATATTTTGGAAATTAGAACATGCAGCCAGGTTGTTTGGGACAGCCCTGGGATTGTGTGGTCTGCTGATATATCCATGCAAACATACTTGCAGTTGTAAGGGAATACTGATGTGTTAGGGGTAGGGGACTCTAGCATTGACAGTCATGCGTCTGTCCTATGACCCGCTGTTTGGCATTTCTCTTGCAAACTGCATTGTTTTTTGATGACTGCAGCCTAATCCATATTATGGGGCAGTCAGTATTGGACAGAGTACCTGTTGTCCCACATAGCTGTTAGTTCTCTGCAAGTAGCCCAGTAGCCCACTCTGTTTCTTTGCATACATGCAGCAGGTCCATACATATGCTACCATAGTGTAGTACACCGTACATTTGTTGTAAAGGAGAGTGTCTAACCTTGTGAATGCAGCAGCTGAGATACCTGTGTTGCAGGGCTGACTGTCTGATCCATGCAACACACAGCCAATACACTGTGAGGTATAGGTTGTGTTGTGTGGCTGGCATCCTTTTTACTATGTATGTGAGTCAGAGTAAGGTGTCAGTTCCTAGGACCCTGCCAAGGCCAAGGCATACTGGGCATGCCTATGTCTGCCTACAGGGACAGCCTCAGGGGGTTCTTCCTCCAAGTCTCCCTGTGGGTGTGGCTGTGGGGACCTTGGCAGTGATGGGGAGCTGTGTGTCTCTTCCCTGTGATGATCCTGCTGCAGCTGTTTCCGCAGGATTAGATTGTGTAGTAGGGCACATACTATGAACATCTGTGCAAATGTGGATGGAGAGTACTGCAGGGCTCCAGCAGATGTATTGAGGCACTGGAACCATGACTTGAGCAGCCCAAACACATGCTCTATGACATTCCTAGTTTGTGCATGTGCCTCATTATGGCGTTCTTCAGTAGGTGTGTGTGCATTTCTGATGGATGCCATCATCCATGGTTCCAGTGCATAGCCAGCATCCCCCAGTAGATGGCCTTACGGGATGCCCTCCCGGCAAACATCTGTTACAGCTGTGATGCTTGCCAGATATGGGAGTAATGATAACTGCCAGGGCTGCCAGCAGACACAATCATAATAATGCCATGGGCATTGCACATGACCTGGCAGTTGGAGTGATACCCCTTGCGGTTGGCATAGACTCTACCCTCCTCACCAGGAGGTGCTTTGATATGTATATGAGTGCAATCTATCGCACCCAGTACCTCAGGGTAGTGTGCTACACTGTAGAAGAGACCCATATTGCTGGCCCTCTCTTCAGGGGTGCAGAGTAAATAAATGTGGTCACTGGCATGTGCTTGCATAGCAGCCAGGAACTGGTGGATTACCCTGGATGCTGATGCCTTTGTGACCCCCATCATGTCCACAGTCGGTCTTTGAAATGTACTTGTAGCTAGTATCCTAAAGGCTACATATACCTTTGTTTACACTGGGATGGATTCCCCTCTGTTGGCTCTGGGTTTGAGTTGAGGACAGCAGAACTTGGTGAGTTCTTGTAGTATGTCCCTCTCCACCTTGTAGTGCTCTACAATCTCCAGCTCATGTAGCTCCTGGAAGATTACCCTGGGCCTGAACACTCTTCTCCTTCTCAGTCTAGGCCTATTGTCAGCACCAGTGTCAGCACTGACCTCAGCCTCTAGCACATAGCAGAGTAGCAGCAGCCCCTAGGATTCTGTCAGTTAAAATTCCCAGGTCTGTACTCCAATGGTGCAGAGTATGGGGAGAAATTAGATTATAGGGTGTATGTATAATTTATAGTGGTCTTCTGCAGTTGCAGCCTGTGTGATTAGCTAACTATAATGTATTCCACCTGCCAGGCACATCATTCATGGGTTTGAATGGCCCAGTGTAAGTGGAAACGGGGTTATCAGAAATTTATACATGATTGGCTTTCACAGGCTATTTCTTTTTTTTAACTGCCTTCCCTGCTAAGCACAGCGGCATGACATGCAAATACACTCAAACCAGCTAAAACAAGTGCCCCAAAGCTAAACAAAGCTTAGTAGCACTGGACACACTTCCCTGCTTAGCTGAGAGGCACATTGCGCAAATAGGTGCCACTTAGCTCCAATCTGCTTAAAAATATAGTGACAGACCCCCCCCCCCTTTTGATGTCAACTAGCTCTTCTGTGGACACCAACACAGTTCTGGAGCTGCACAGATTTTATCTCCAGATACAGTAGCCCATTTTTGCTATTCAGTAACCCCAGCACATTGGCATACAGATCGGGGCACACAACCTGGATACTACACTTTTCCAGGGCCTACCACCTTAACAACCACAGTAATCTACCATTGTACATACTCCATCCAGGGCACTGTAATGCATTATTGTCACATATTTCTTATTTTTTTGTTTTTAAACATTTAAATATATTTTTTTGCATAACGGCATGTTTGCGCACTGCTGTGGCCATGCAAATGTAATATGGGTATTAAAAAAAAATTATATTAAATTATTTTGCATTACTTTTTGGACATGCAGGGCATATTTTGCACATATCTGTGCCTTCTATGCAATATCTGACCTTCTACATGGGCTTTTACAGCCCCTGTTCAATTTTTATTTTCTTGTACCATGTACACTACAGACACCAACACGGGGTTGGCAGGACTGCCTATCTGCTTCCTGGATCACTCCAGTACCCACATTTGCATGCAATTTACCTGCTTATGAGCTGATTTGCATGCCATGGACACTTCCATGTTCGCACACTCATCCACACTCCTTTGCTCTGTCTACTGGATTGCACAGCTGCTTACTTCCATGTAAACTCCATGCCACTATGCCTACATGGAAAATCACTCTATGTAGGCTTTATTAAATTCCCCCCATAGTTTAACTTGGTTTTGAGCAAGAACAAAGCCAGGTTTTAGCTAGGAAGTCTTTCAGACTGGTTTTGAAAGATGAGAGCGAGGGTACTGACCTGATGAATGCAGGTAAGGAGTTTCAGGCCTTAACAACAATGCCAGGCAGATTTGATAAGTTTGTAGACAGACAGGAGTCTTTGGTCACTGGATCACAATGACTGACTGAGAACATAGTTGTGTAGAATGCTTTTCATACTGGACAGGCAGAAGGATGCCAGATAATTTTATAGGTGGCAAGAAGCTGTGTTTATATTAGTTGATGAGGTAGTTCTAACCAATTTAAGCTTTTTAGTGCTATACAGTGGTGGGATCTAAAAGGGACATTTGCTGAAAATTTAGCAACTTTGTTATAGCATTGTTCAAGTTTTAATTTTTGTGAAGTAAGGATGGCAGTGCCATAAAGAATTGTGGATAAGAGATAAGTAGTGGCAAGTGTAGTTTTATTTTCGGTGGTGAGGCAGTTATTGGTTCTGTAAAGCATCCCTTGTTTTTGATGAGTTTTTCTTATGCGGTTTTGTATATGCAGGTCAAATGTAAGCTTATCAAACACTATCTATCACCCGTAATAATTTGCCATGAGAGGAGATTTCAATGGTTGTATTATCAAGAGAGAGGACTTAAAATGTAGTTTTTTTTTTTCATGAGAGAGGAATTTGGGGGAAAAAAGTAGTAGTTTGGCCTGCTTTGGGTTGAGCATGAGTTGTGAGTTACAAAGCCATGTTTCAATGGCTGTTAAAGCTTCCTGAGTAATTTTTTGGAGGTGTACCATGTTGTCAGATGTGCAAATGAGAGTGGAATCATCTGTGTGTTGTATTAGGGTAGCCTGTTGTGTGGATGTATAGAAAGTGTTGGTGAAAATGTTAAAGAGGAGGGAGCCAAGAATAGAATGGTGACTGGGAGATAATGAGAGAGCATGGAGTGCCATTTTACTGACTGACACCTACTGCACAGGTAGTGTTTAAACCACAGAAAGGTAGTCTGAGAGAGACCTAGTGAGGATTTTTAAAGTAGAAGTTTGATATGACAAACTGTGTTGAAGGCTTTTCACAAGGAATCTTATAAATAATATTAGCTTGTTAGAAGTATATGTAGCTTTTGGTTGCTGTCTGTCTAGCTGTTAAGTGATGTATGGCTTTTAAAGCCATAAATATTTCATATGTCTACACATTTTTTTCTCTGTAATTAGTAGTACATTAGAGCAGTTGATGCACCATATATTATAAAGAATCGCAATGAGCTTCTCTGATCATAAGTACTTATGTGTCCCAGACATTGATATCAAGGCATCCATGTCTCAAACATTTAATAAGGTTATTGTAATCAGAAATCTGATCATAATCCTCTATATAACATGTAGCAACTGTAACAAATCACTTGGACTACACTGAACTAACATGATACCTGTGCATTGTATGACAAGGTAAGTAAATAAATGAAAGAATTTATAATACGCTGTTAGTTATTTCTTTAAAAGCAACTTGCATGGTTTATTTAGACTAAATAACCACTTAATTTTACTGAATAAAATCTATTCAAACTTCTGACACAAAATGCACATACACCATGCAGTTTTGAACCCAACATTTGCAGTATGGTGCATTACCACAATCACAAGTTTGAAATGAAAGAAGCATTACATTTACTGTAAATGCACTTGCGGTAACATATCTCATTCACATTTTATAAAATCATTTACCAAATGTGTTTCGAAGAATCCATTAGCTAAAAGGTGCATGGACAGAGATGCAGTTGGGATTTTAGAAATTGTTAAACAGCTTGCATAAAGTATCCTCACCACCAATCAAGTGTAGGCCACCATCTTGGCAGTTCATGCTTTGGATAGCATACCATTTTAATACTAAAAAATCCATTAGGAAATGACACTGCTAAGCCAACCTCAAGTAGTGTAATGGTAAAAAAAAACTTAAATCATAGCTTTGCCAATATTGTCAAAATAAGACTTTTTTGTATATTAGTAAATTAGCAGCCTCGTTATATGCTGTCTGTATAACTTTGGATCCGATAAATTTTCACTTTACTGCCATACCAATGATTTCCTCTGTGTGTGTAACTTTTCTAGAGACAGTTCCTGACACATGGAAAATTATAAGAATGTTTATACATAACCGGGCAATATCTAGCATCAGTGTCATATGTTTCTAATTGTATGACTTAGTTTGACTGCTGACCATTGTATGAATACTTCAAGCAAATGAAGTAATTAACTACATGTGAACAGTAACTACACCTGACAAGCTTACAAGAGCCCATTTTGTTCCATATTGAATGTTTTTGAAAGTCAGTTCAGCCTCAGTAATTTCTGCAGTACTGTTATGTAATAAAGTGGTAAACAATTTGGCATGACACTTCAGTCAGCATTGTGAAAAAACATTACTTTTATATGTTAGGAACTAGATAGCTTCCCCTACACAGTCTCACCTCCAGTAAGGGTCAGAACTGGCCACTGGCATGTGTATGATGGCAACACATTTCTGTATAGGTGTTTCACCCTGTGGATAGTAACAGAAATTATAAAAAAGGATAACTACTTGCATCAATACTGATATAAAACCTAATCGCACTGCTGCTACTACACTGATATGGTTTGATTACTGACAAGTGTATGTAAGAAGGAGTAATAAAGTAGGAGCCAAACGGACGGCAGTTGTTACCATTCCAATTCCTTGCAAATACTGTGACTTGTAAAGAAACCTCAGGAAAAGTTTGGTAAAGAATGCTAAGCCCAACAGTTCCATCTATGTGCAAGAGGACTGTGTTTCTATGATGATTTCTGTGTTTGTGATGTTGATATGAGCATCAAGGCAAAACAATGAGCATGTGATTGTCCTTCTGCAGGACAGTATACTATGGGAAATGGAAACATGCATATTTACTCAAGCTTTGGGTTACCTCCATAGGTTCATAGGTAGGTACTAAGCTATTGGCCCTAGAGCCTATACAACCCTAGCCAAAAAGGTACCCTGGCTTTCATCACCCAAGAAAATTATTTTCCTGTGCCCCTGTCGAGCAGAGCCACAGAGGTGATCCCCGGGGTGAATTTCCTATCTCCCATCCGATCATCAAGATTTTTCTTGAAGAGTGCTAATGAGGAGCTTTGTTTGATATAGATAGGTTGTTTGCTCCAGAGTATGGGAAGTCTCTGGGACAGGAATGTATCCCTCCAGCATGTTCTGTTTATTGTGGTGGCAAGGTTTAGGTCCCTAGAGAGTGTAGCTTGGAGGGATTGGGATTTCTTTAAGTGGAGCATGTCCAACAGCTCTGGCTTTGACATAGCTTTGTATGTTAGGCAGAGATCTCCTCTGAGTAGGTGATATGCGACAGAGTAAAGCTGGAGTTTTTTGAGGCAGTCTCGTAGGGCATCTGTTTGAGTCCAGTAATCCTTTTGTGAGGTATTTCTGTGGCCTTTCCAGTTTTTCTAGATGTCTTGTGAGGTACATACCAAAAGGGGCATTGTACTCTATAATGGGTCTAATGAGTGACGAGTAGAGGGGAACTATGACCTCTTTTTTTCCTGGATGAGAAACCTTTTGTGATGAGGTGTGCCATGTAGAAGTATTTCCTGACTACTGTGGTGATGTGATTATCAAAGGAGAGTCTACTGTCCACCAGTGCCCCAAGGTATTTTATCACACTTTTTGTGTTAAGTAGACTACCACCTATGTGGTAGCTCATGGGTACAGAGTTTTTACCAAAGGTGATGACAATGCACTTTTTGGCATTGAGCTTGAGGCCATGGCTTTGACACCAGGCATCTGTCTCAGAGAGGCCCTTTTGTAGGATGTCCACATCATTAGGAGTTTCAATTATGGGTTCCTAGTTTGCAGTCACCTGTGAACTTCATTAGCCAAAGACTTTCTGTGTTAGCCTGTACTTCAGAAAAGTAGATACCAAACAGGAGAGAACCCTGGACTGAACCTTGAGGTACTCCACTTGTCAGTGGTCTGATTTCGGATTTGGAGTCTGATACTTTCACAGTGTGGGTTCTGTTAGTGAACCAGTTGACAACCCATTTTGTAACATAGGGATTTATACCCAGTTTAGTGTGTTTTTCTACAATTCCAGAGTGGGGAGTGGTGTCAAAAGCCTTGGCAAAATCTAGATAGGCTGTGTGAACCACTTTACCCTCATCTACGGCTTTGTTGACTGCTTCAAAGAAGTCTATCAGGTTTAGGAGACATGATCTGCCTTTTACAAACCTGAACTGGGCAGGGTCCAGAGTTTGGAGATTACCAATGTCTTTGTTTATAAGTTCCATGATGATACGTTCCATGGCCTTGCAGATCAGGGTAATGGGGTGGTAGTTTCCAGGGTCCATGGTGGCTCCCCCTTTCTGGAGTGGGATAACCATCACTGTGTGTCATTCAGTTGGCAATATCAGTTGGTTCTGTATATTTAGTGCCATTGTGTTGTATCTCAGAGCAGATCTGAGTGTTGCCATTGAGATTCTTGACATCGCTATAGAATGTTTTGTGATTGTCTTTAGAATCAGTGGTGATTTTGTTTTTGTAACTAGATTTGGAGGATTTTATGAGGGATTTTAGCTTCTTACTGAGGCTGACCAGGGAGTTCCTCCAATCATGGGATTTTACTCTTTTTTGCAACAGTTTCTTTCTTCTGTTGTAGAGCTTGTTTATGGCAGGGGACCACCAGATTGGCTTCCTTTTTTTGGAGGATAGCATCTTCGTGTAAGTGCTTATAAAGTGCATTTGTGTAGGATTCAGCAGTTGTACCTCTATTGTCCATCTGCATGGGTATCGTGAAGTTTGCCACTTCTGTCTTAAGAAACATGAAGTTGGCTTTGGAGAAATTTTTTATGGTTGTTTCCCTAATGGGGGATGGGGGCAGGATGTAGATGTCCAGGGTGATTAGCTTGTGGTCGGATCTGACCAACAAGGAATTGACCTCTGGTGTGGAACACCGGTTGCCCATGTTGGTAATGACCAGATCTAGGATATTGCTGCCCCTGGTGGGGGTGTGGATAAGTTGATCCAAGGCATTGGAATTTATGAATCCCAGAAAACATTGCACAAAAGAGTTGGTACATGAGTAGTTTTCCTAGTTAATGGTGGGGTAGTTGAAATCCCCTATTATTAGGGTCTTGGGTTGTACCCTAATATTTTCCAGTGTATCAAGAAATGAGGAATGGGAATCCTGGGGCATGGTGAGGGATCTGTAGCAAGTTACAATTTGGATTGCGGTCTTGCCCAGAGATAGTTGTACTTGGGTAATCTCAGATGCGTTATGCTGAGAAACTAGCCTGGAGGTGTGGATATCCTTAATGAATATGGACATTCCTCCATCTTTAGTGTTTCGGTCCAGGTTAGGTGGCTGAAAGGTGTGATATGAATTATAGCCTCTCTGGAGCCTTGAACCAGGTCTCTGTCACTGCACAGATGTCAATGTTCTCCATTTTAAGGAGTGCCATGAGTGAATGCATTTTGGGGTTTAGACTTCCAGCATTTATTAGCATTACCCTCAGATTTTACTTGCTTGTACCTGTTACGGTGGTGAATTTGTCATTTGAACCTTGCCTAAAAAAGACACTATAGGGGTGGCAGGAGCCTCAGCCAGTATCCGGATTCCCAAAGGTGACAGGTGCAGGCCATCTCTGACATAGCATCGTGGTCTGTCGATCATGTCATCCCAGGCAGACAGATACTGGATCCCCTTAGGATGACACCAGAAGCTTAGCCAATTATTGAAGTCAATCATGTTGTCCTTGTACTGTGGTATCATTCTGGGTGATGGCAGGATGCTACTCAGGGCTAGGGTCATACCTGCCTGGGCTACAAGATCTGAGAGCTCCTCCATGTCTCTTTTCATGTAGTCCAGGGAGGCACATCTCAGGTCATTCACAATAACATGGACAATGACAGAGTCATATTTGTACTTGTTGTGGAGTGACCTGAGTGTGTGCATTATGTGGTGGATTCTGGCACCCGACAGACAGCTGACAGTAACTTTCTCCTTGTTTAGCCTGGTGAGTGGAACATCAGTGTGCCTGACTATAGAGTCACCTATGACTAGAGTGTTGAGTACGTTGTTATGCCTTATGGGCTGTGGTTGAGTGGCACTGAGTTTGTGGGCAATGTGTCATTTGGGTTGTGTTGGGGAGTGGAGGTTGCTTGCGCTTCTACTTTGGAGGTCTCTGTTACTTGAGCAGATTTTTATTGACAGACTCCACAAATGTAGGTGTTTGTTTTGTGTTGTTATGTGTGTGTTTTGGAGGTGTAGGTTTTGAGGGACTATGTGATGAGTGTGGTGAGGTGCAAGTGTTTACCTTCTCCTCTTGACTGTCTAGTCCAGTCTTGGGTGAAGAGAGCTTTGCTTCCAGTTTGGCTATATAAGTGCATCTCTCATAGGTTGTAGCATTGGGTGGTAGGAGGAGAGGGTTGTCTGTGTACATGATGCAATTGCTGCATTGCCCCAAGATGCCCATATTCATCAGGTAGACAGGAGAAAACACCTGGAGCTGACCCTTAGACCTGGATAGGTACTTATTTATTAAGTACTAAAAACTATTTTCCTCTAGACAAGTGAGGAAAGTGGAGTGCTGTAGTCATTTGTAGCTTATTTAGTGCTTACAACAAGTTCTGAACAAGTGCTGAGCTCAAAGAAACAGATTTGAGTGCTAAAACTAAAAAAAAATGGCTAGTTCTAAGGGAAAATTTGAAGAGCAGACTTATAGTTTAACCCTAGCTAAGCGGCAATGCATAAAGTGTATTTTTTTAATATAACAGTAGCAAATGAGCAAACTGATTTAAACAAATTAACCAATTAACCAACAAAAAGATAAAAACTGAGCCCCATTCCAGCAGTCTTCAATCAGACAAGTTCCAACTGCACACTCCTGCCACTAGGGTGCAGGGCAACCTTCTCCAAAAAGAGATGTTCTGGATTAGTGCTCAAGTCATACAAACAAAGCTAGATTCAGCAGGTCTGAATCTAGTCTATGCTGCAGCAAACAAGGCACACCAATTTCAGAAAGAAACAGTTCAAATAAGCAGGCACAATAATCCTTTAACCAGAAATTCCCAGCTCAGAAGGGCAGAATCTAGCCTCTCCTCCCACGAGAGTGCAGACCACAAACCTTCTTAAAGGAAAATAACTGGCCTGAAGCCCAAGTGCTTAAAGCAGAGCTAATACACTTTTAGAATAACAGACATTGAGCCTTCAATAAGCAATTCCCAACTTAGAAGGATGTAAGCTACCTGTCCTGCCACAACAGTGCAGACCACAAACCTTCTTAATGTAAAACAACTGGTCTGAAGCCCAAGTGCTTAAACCAAAAGGCTTAGAATAACAGTTGCAATTTAATCAGGCTACTACCAATCAGTAATAAATACAGCAAAATAAATACAACTGAGTACTTTTAAGAAAAGGTAAAATCAAAATAAAGTGCAATTTTTTTTAGTAAAGTGCAAGGAGAGAGGAAGAAGGAACAGAAGAAAAATTTGAGGTTAAGAATCTAAGCGGGTTGGCCTACTCAAATGTTCTCTCTGTATTAAGTAGAGTGAACACCAGACTGGGAAGGGTGTCCCAGATCAAATTTGCAGTAGGGGCGGGCCACTGCAAAGCCACCAACTATAACAACACTACAAGAACAGGATAGGAGGGAGGGGAAAAACAGTTTAAAGCAGTTTCAGGACAGATGAGAAACATAAAACAATGCCAGAAAATATATAAAATAATTCAGTCAGGCAAAAAAATAATTCAGTCAGGCAAAATTAAGACAATGCAGAACTCAGAAAGGTTAAAATACCATGAAATATACTTATCAATCAACAATATATTTCCAGATTGTTTGATAATCACACTTCAGCCAGAACACAGGGATTTTCCAACAGTGTATGCAAGAATTTACAAACAGAAACTATTTTTAAATCAGCAAGCCTTGAAACAATCAGATAACACAAAAGCTGTTAGACCAGTTTTATAGATTCCACCACAGGAATAGCGGGAGGGGGGAGCAGTTTCAGGATAGATGAGAAACATAAAACAGTGCCAGAAAATATATAAAATAAATCAGTCAGGCAAAAAAATAATTCAGTCAGGCAAAATTAAGACAATGCAGAACTCTGGAAGGTTAAAATGCCAAGAAATATACTTATCAATCAGCTGTTTTATGTGTATGAATGGACAAGTAGATTCAAACACTTGGAAAACCCCTATCCAGCTACACGATGGCCTTCATCTAGTTGTAATTAACTCCAACATTTTGCAAATAGTGTGTTACTAGTACAGTTGACGGTACGATGGGTAAGTTGGAGGTGATGTACTACATGAATTGCTTAAGTATGTATGCTTAGATGGTACAGTACTATAAAGAACAACTGCATAATTATTATAGTGTGTAAGGATAATGCAATTTACTAAAGTTGACACATAATTTTCTAATTGGATAGTGTTAGTAGTTTGCATATCTCATTAATACATAGGTAACTCTTATATTTGTGTTAAATGGATTGATTGGACATACTGAATTTCAAGGTTGAAAGTACTCCATCGTTACTATAAATGTGCCTAGTTGGATACTATTTTGAGATGAGCTGTAAACAACATACTTCGTAATGTTGTGCACAAGTAGTATTTGCTCACAAATGTAGTTTGTGGATTGACAGCCACATGGTTGCTTAATACCAATCCGTGCATCGTGCCTGCTCATCAATGCACGTGCAACTTGATGGCTGGTTTGGTCTACTAGTCATAAGTATCATCCGGAGCATGTACCATAACAAATATTAACTGTGAGGTATGGTTTGGCAGGATGTTCTTCACAGAAGGGAAATGCAAGTAATTAGTTTATCTAAGTGTTACACCTTTACAGACGCTACATTATTTTAGTTTTGTACAGTGTATATTCAATGTATTTCTAAACATATGATGCTTGTATGCTGGAGTTTGGGCTATCTAAGCTAATATATATGAATTCCACTTCTGTCTTGCTGTTTGGCTAAAATTTGTTAGAGTTATGAACATGATGAAGGAACCTACATCCAGTTTACGTGACAATGCATCAATCCACCGTGACTATCTTGGATGGCAAGCATTGTTTCTCACATGCTCATTTTGTTGTAAGTAAACATATGAATGCTTTTATTTCTTGACTAGAAATGAAACATTGTTTGCCAAGAAGTAAAAATGAAATATCGGTTGAATAACAACTTTATTATTTTATATTGTTGAGATAGCTTTGTTTATCATTTTATATATATTTTTGGGGGTGATTGCTACTTATGTAACACTTCTCAACAATGCACATTTTATGAAAAGAGCAGCAAAAAGAATGCAATTATTAACATAAACTTAAGGAATGACTTCCATTAACTAAAGAAACAATACTGACAGCATGCAGTCATGCTTCAGTCCCTGAGTTCTGAACGTTCCTAAGTAGAAACACATAAATATTGAGAGGGTAGTCAGCAACAAACTGAATGTTTCCAAGTTTGTTGTTAACAGTAACTACAGCAGTGATGGATAACAGATTCACATGTTGTGTTCCACTGTTGAGTAGGAAAAGGAAACTGTAAATCTGTAACCGGGTACAACGTTGGTTCTCATTCTTTACAACATTAACACATCAGCCATTAATTCACACCTTAATAATAGAAGCATTTTGCTAAAGGAGGGGTATTCACTCCTCTAATGGTGTAGGAAACATTGCACTTATGGCAGGCCTCACAGAAAATGCGTAAAATAAAACAGAGACACAACCTGTGAAGGCTGCCAAAACAGCTTTCAGTCATGTCTACACTCTAGCCTCATAGCTTACTATGCAATCATGCTTTAGTCCCCGAGTTCTGCAAATTCCTAAGTAGAACACATGATATTGAGAGGGTAGTCATAGGATCTGATATTGTGAGAACAATGTGAGTTACTCCATTCTGCATTTTCTTGCTGCCTTTTGCTAATTCCACCTAAAACGCCGATTTTCTAGAGTTTCTGTGATTTAAAAAGCTTGTTTCAGCTACATATTGTACTTATTTTACTGCCTGCACTTTAACAAAGTTGTTTTTGTGTTTAAATTACCTGTTTAACTGTTGTAGGCTACATACTCAAGTGTGATAGCCATTTCTGTGCATTTAAAGTGTTTCTTTGATTGTATCTGTTTTATTTTCTGAAAAAACAAAAAATATATACTTGTTTTCCTGTCTTTGTAAGCTAGTATTGTCCAGTTTTCAGGTTAGTGCTGAATTCAGGGCTGTGTTACAAGTTTCTGTGTTTGCCCATACCTTACTTGGATAGAAGGAGGTTTCTCTGTTCACTGTGAGAGAGAGAGCTTTGAGCAGCCTATCTGTCCCTGGAGGAGTGGTTTCAGCCCAGAAATGAGTAGTTTATTGGCCATTTTGGGCTAATTTCTATCTCTTTCATTTCCTTGCCATAAAACCCGCATTTGCACAGTTTTGCGTGCTGGGCAACACTTGTTAGCTAGGGTATAACTATTCCCGGCTCCACAAAGTCGACTCTTCAATTTTTCCCTTGGAACTAGACAAACTTTCAACTTAAGCACTCAAACCATTCACTTTTCATCCCAGCACTTTCTCAAAACTCATAGCAAGCACTAATAAACCTTAGCACTAGACCCCCCCTATACTGTAGAGAAGGACAAGGCTCTCTATTCAACCTTACCTGCCAATCAGTAAAACAGTTCACTGTACCTACCCAGGCATGTCCAAAGGGCAGTTTCAGGTGTACTCTCCAGTCCAACTGGTGAATCTGGGCATTTTGAGGCAATGTTACAACTGCCTCATGTACACAGACAACCCTCTCCTCCTTCCACCAAACACTAATACACGTGAGAGATGCAGTTATACAGCCAAACTGGAGGCTAAGCTCTCTCAACCCAAGACTGGGCCAGGCAGTCAAGAGGAGAAGGGAATTACTTGCATCACGCCACCAGTCTCACATAGACCTTTGAAACCAGCACCGGCAAAAAACACACATAAATACATGAAAACATACTCAGAGGTTCTAAATAAAAATCTGCAAAAGCAACAGAGACTGCCAAAGCAGACATCCAAGCAACCTCCACCCCCCCCCAACACAAACCATGAAACACATACTTCACAAAACCAGTGTGCCACACAATCACAGCCCTTAAGGCAAAATAACATACCCAACACACTAGTAATAGGTGATTCTATAGTCAGGCACACTGACGTCCCACTCACTAGGCTGAGCAAGGAGAAGGTTACTGTTAGCTGCCTGTCGGGTGCCAGGATCTGCCACATAACACAAGCACTCAGGTCACTCCAGAACATGTACAAATATGACTCTGTCATTGTCCATGTTGGTGTGAATGACCTGAGACATACCTCCCTGGACTACATGAAAAGAGACATGGAGGAGCTCTCTGATCATGTAGCCCAGGCTGGTATGACCCTGACCCTGAGTAGCATCCTGCCCTCACCAAGAATGATACCACAGTATAGAGAAAAAATTATCAATTTCAACAATTGGCTAAGCTTCTGGTGTCATTCAAAGGGGATCCAGTGTCTGTCAGCCTGGGATGACGTGCTCGGCAAGCCACGCTGCTTCGCTAGAGACGGCTTGCACCTGTCACCCTTAGGCTTTCGAATACTGGCCAAGGCTCTTGCCAACCCCATTGTGCCTTTTTTAGGTAAGGCTCAAAAGACAAACCCACCGCTGTAAATAGCACAAGTAACAAAAAACTGAGGGTAATGCTACTCAATGCCTGAAGTCTAAACCTCAAAATGCATGCACTCGAACCACTCCTCAGTATGGAGAAAATCGATATATGTGCAGTAACAGAAACCTGGTTTAAGGCTCCAGAGAGCACCCCAGCACTACCAGGCTACAACTCATACCATACATTTCGGCCACAAAACCCGGACCGAAATACAAAAGGCGGGGGAGTATCCATATTCATCAAGGATACCCACACCTCCAGGTTAGTGGCACAGCACAATGCTTCAGAGATCATCCACGTGCAACTAACAATGGGCAAAACTACTATTCAAATTATAGCTTGCTACAGATCACCCACCATGTCCCAGGACCCCCACTCCACATTCCTGGAAACACTGGGAAACATAAAGGTCCTACCAAACACCCTGATATTGGGTGATTTCAATTACCTAAACATTAACTGGGAGAACTACTCAAGTACAAACTCCCTTGCTCAACATTTCCTAGAATTTATAAACTCAAACTCCCTGGATCAACTGGTCAACACCCCCACCAGAGTTGACAACATATTGGACCTGGTCATCACCAACATGGGCGACCAGTGTTCCAGACCGGAGATCAACCCCTCGCTGGTTAGATATGACCATAAACTAATCACTCTGGATATCCACATTCCGCCACGACCCCCAGTCAAAGAAACCACCATGAAAAACTTTTTAAAAAGCAAACATCATGTTACTAAAGACTGAGGTGGGAAGTTTCAAAGCCCCTATGATAAAGGATAATGCTGAACGCTGTCCAAGCTACAAAATCCTTTACTAATGCACTCTACGGGCACCTACAAGAATGCATGGATCATGTTATCCCAAACAAAACCAAGACTCACTCCTCCAAGAAAAGGAAACCAGTCTGGTGGACCCCTGCCATAAACAAGCTATACAAGAGAAGGAGGAAACTGGTACAGAAAATAGTAAAATCCCAAGAAGGGAAGACATCCCTGATCAGTATCAGCAAGAAACTACATTCCCCTCATAAAATCCTCCAAGGCTAGCTTTGAAAGAAAAATTGCCATGGACTCCAAAGATAACCACAAGGCATTCTTTAGCTATGTCAAGAATCTAAGTGGCAATTCTCAGATAGGTTCATAGGTTCATAGGTAGGTATAAGGCTATCTGCCCGAGGGCATTTATAAGCCTAACCAGAGTATGTTGACTTTCGCCACCCCATTGATTAATTAACTGAGCCTCTGTCAAGCAGAGCTAATGAAGTGATCCCAGGGGTGTATTTTCTGTTACCCATCCACTCGTCAAGGCTTCTCTTGAAGAGTGTTAGTGAGGGCCTCTGCCTAATTTAGTTAGGAATTTTGTTACAAAGCATGGGGAGTCTCTGTGACAGGAATCTATCCCTCCAGCATGTTCTATTTATTGTTGTGGTGAGGTTTAGCTCACTAGAGTGCGTGGCTCGCAGTGACTTCAATTTCTTTAGGTGGAGCATGTCCATCAATTCTGAGTTGGACATGGCTTTGTAAGTCAGGCAGAGATCACCTCTGAGTAAGCAATATGCCACTGAGTACAGCCGGAGTTTTTTCAGTCAGGCTGCATAGGACATATGTTTGAGGCCAGTAATCCTCTTGGTGAGGTGCTTTTGTGGTCTTTCCAGCTGTTGGAAGTGTCTTGTGAGGTACATCCCAAATGGGGCATTGTACTATATCTGCTCAGAGTTAGTGCAGAATGGCACAAAATACACTGAACAGACTGATATAGCCAACATCCTGGCAGACAGGTTCAGTGCAAACTTTACCCCCCTCTCTCCCCCAAAAGGGCCCATAACTATACCAGAAGAATGTAGTGCCCCTGAAATCACAGACACTCAGGTTAAAACAACCCTCTCCAAAAACAAAAACACAGCATCAATGGGACCGGACGGTGTCCCAGGCTGCATCCTACATGAGCTCAAAGATGAACTAACCTCTCACCTAAACACACTGTTTAAACTCAGCCTCTCCACAAGCTATGTGCCCACAGAGTGGCGCACAGCAACAGTTATTCCACTCCACAAAGGTGGAGCCACAACGGACCCTGGAATTATTGCCCTATAAGCCTGACTAGCTTGGTCTGCAAAGCTATGGAGCACATCATCATGGATCTCATTAACAGAGACATTGGAAAACTCCAAACACTGGATCCTACCCAGTTTGGCTTTTTTAAGGGCAGATAATGCCTCCTAAACCTGGTGGACTTCTTTAACACAGTTACCAAAGCTATAGACGAGGGACAGATTGTCCACACAGCCTACCTAGACCTCACAAAGGCCTTCAACACCATTCCCCTCTCAGGTATTATAGACAAGCTCACCAGCCTGAACATAAACCCCTATGTCACGAGATGGGTTGCCAACTGGCTCACGGACAGTACTCACATGGTAAGAGTTGCCAGAGCTAGGTCTGACTCTAAACCGGTTACAAGTGGCGTTCCCCGGAGTTCAGTCCTAGGACCCCTCCTGTTTGGCATATACTTCTCAGAGGTACAGGCAAGCACAGGAGGTCTATGGCTGATCAAGTTCGCAGAAGACTGCAAACTAGGGGCTATAATTGACTCTCCGGCTGACACAGACATCCTCCAAAAGGGTCTCACTGAGACAGATACCTGGTGTCAAAACCATGGCCTCAAGCTAAATGCCAAAAAGTGCATAGTCATCCCCTTTGGAAAAAACAAAGTACCCACAAACTACCACATAGGCAGTAGCCCCCTAAATATGGAAGATGTAATAAGGGATCTGGGGACCCAAGTAGATAGTAACCTTTCCTTTGATAATCACATTGCCAAAGTGGTTAGAAAATCGTTCTATGTGGCCCACCTAATCACAAAAAGGTTTGCATCCAGATCGAAAGAGGTCATTGGGTCCCTCTACACATCACTCATCAGACCCATCATAGACTACAATTCCCCATTTGGGATGTACCTTACAAGACATCTGCAACAACTGGAAAGATCACAGAAGTACCTCAACAAGAGGATCACTGGCCTCAAGCAGATGCCCTATGCAGCTCGACTGAAGAAACTCCAGCTGTACTCGGTTACATACCGCCTACTCAGAGGTGATCTCTGCCTGACATACAAGGACATGTCCAACCCAGAATTGATGGACATGCTCCACCTAAAGAAAACCATGCTCCAGGGATCTAAACCTCACCACAACAATAAATAGGACATGCTGGAGAGATAGATTCCTGTCCCAGAGACTTCCTGTGCTCTGGAACAAGATTCCAATCTACATTAGGCAGAGCTCCTCGCTAACCCTCTTCAAGAGAAACCTTGATGAGTGGATGGGAAACATAACGTTTACCCCAGGGATTACTTCAATGGGTCTGCTGGCAGAGGCACAAGGAACTAATCTAAGGGGGCGGCGAAAGCCAACACTTTCCGGCTAGGCTTATAAATGCCTTCAAGCAGATAGCCTAGTACCTACCTATGAACCTATGAACCTATTAGTGCAGACTGACCACATGGCTGAACTGGGATGTATGCAGGGCAGACTCAGCCCAGTCAGACTTTTCATAAAATAACGTTTGACTTTATTCAGTGTTTTCCTAGGCCTGGATTACTCACTGCATAACTGTTTCAGCATAATCTACATGAAGCAAAAACACAAGCAGAACTAAGGCCTGGCCATATAACCAGACTAAAAAACACAATTTGAAAGAAGCATTACTAATGAACAAATTGCTTCCTAGAAGTATCGGACGTTACTGAATGTGGTATGTGTCTTCTGTTGCAGTTGTACGCAAATATTTTCCAGTGTATACCTATGCATGCGCACGGCATTTAATGCAGTATTCACTGGTTAACTCATACATGGAAATAGTATAATCTCACCATAAATGGATAGCCTTTTTTAATAAACAATGAGGGCTCCCCCTTTTGGCCTCTGAGAAATACTTGAACAGATTTGGGCTTCCCACATCATCATAGTAATATGACTTGCAGAGATTTTCACTGCAGTAAATAGCAACAAGATACATCCTAAACAGAAATGTCACAATCTGTGTGGATGATGATACTCTGAAGTACTTCTTTTTTCATTTTTTTTTTATTTTTTTTATGCCACTTCCTAGACAGTTATTATTTATTATCTCTGTACTCTGATTTCAATGCTAGCTGATTCACTGAATAGCATTACATCACACTTAATCTTACCCAAAAGGCAGAGTTAGTTCCTCTATGTATACACACATATATCTATATCTATATCTATCTATGCCTATATCTATATGTATATGTATATATGGTTACATATCAAAACATCTACTCCTCATAACATCTAAATCCAAAACATCAAGACCATAACATCTAAACTTCAAAACATCTAAAACTCATAACACTGAAACTCAAAACATTGAAAACTACAAAGCAGCTATAAATAACATCCCACACACTGTTTGCTACATTTCTGCAGGGGAGCAAGCCCCCCTGCACCCCCCAAGTGGGGAGCTCTGCCCCCCCACTCCTGTAAATGAAATATACCAACTCCGAGATTGCACTACAGTGGGGGAAAATATACAAACTCTGAGATTGCACTACAGTGGGGGAAAAAGTTAATTTCCTAACCCCACTGTAGTGCGATCTCGAAGTAGGCATATTTAATTTACGGGGTGGGTGGAGGCAGAGCCCCCACATGGGGGGTGCAGGGGGGCTTGCCCCCTTGCAGAAACATAGTAAACAGTGTGTGGAATGTTATTTATAGTTGCTTTGTAGTTTTCAATGTTTTGAGATTCGATGTTATGAGTTTTAGATGTTTTGAAGTTTAGATGTTATGGCCTTGATGTTTTGGGTTTAGATGTTATGATCATTCGATGTTTTGATATGTAAGCGAATATATATATATATATATATATATATATATATATATATATATATATATATATATATATATATATATCTATATGGATTCACTTTATATCCTCGAAATACTGAAATATCGAAATTCAGTATTTTGAAGCTATAAAGTCGAATTTTTAAAACCACGAAAACACAGAACCACGAAATTCAAAATCTTGCACACTGGAGATTTTGAATTTTGCTCTTCTAATGCTCACACACACACCATCCTCCCCACACACAAATGCAGACTCTCTACTACTTAAAAACAGGGGACCAAGCCCCTCTGCTCCCCACACCCCCCTACTTATATATTCTAACTCCGAGGTTACACTGCACACAAACACGCAACACCACCATACAAACTACATTCTGCTCACACACACACATCACAGGAACAAAACACAGTAACACACACCACAGCCCCTACACAAAACCCTTAACACACACACTTACCTGAATCCTTAACCACAGCAGAACCTCAGAAGAGCAAAATTCAAAACCTCCAGTATTCGAGGTTTTGAATTTTGCACTTCTGATCTTTTGCTGTTTTCAGGATTCCACTTTATGGTCTCGAAATACTGAATTTCAACATTTCAGTATTTCGAGCTTCTAAAGTGAATCCATATATATATATATATATATATATATATATATATATATATATATATATATATATATATATGGTTCCCATTCAGAAGCCTGAAACATCATAAGCCTGAAAATCAAAATCCTGAAACCAAAAGCCTGAAAATTCAGAATCCTGAAAACTCAAAATCCTGAAAGCCCAAAATCCTGAAAGACCAAAATCCTGAAACTCAAAATCCTGAAAACACAAATAATGCTAATATGTCACTATAAAGACACTAATATCTACCAACTGACCCTGACCCTAACCCTAACCCTAAGGTCCGTCACTATCGCACACTCACCTGACCCAGCCCTAAACCTAACTCACTTAAACCGCCTAACCCCAATATTTGTCACTATTTCATACATGCCTAACCTGCCCTAACCCTAACTCACTTAAACCGCCCCTAACCCTAAAATAAAACCAACCGCACACTTACCTGACCCCAACGCATGACCTAACACCACAGGGCTAACAATAGCAAAGCCACAATGACATCAGTATGTCTATTTTGTGTTTTCAGGATTTTGAGTTTCAGGATTTTGGTCTTTCAGGATTTTGGGCTTTCAGGATTTTGAGTTTTCAGGATTCTGAATTTTCAGGCTTTTGGTTTCAGGATTTTGATTTTCAGGCTTATGATGTTTCAGGCTTCTGAATGGGAACCATATATATATATATAGTGCATATCTACATACACAGATGAGCACTGATCCACCTGGACCATTTACAGACTCAGCCTGGAAGAAAATACAGTGCCAGACAGCACTACATGGTGCAGGTATATAGGAGACAGAATATGAAGATTACAAACATTAGACATGAAGTTTAAATATTTGTAATATGATTGTTAAAGTGGCTAATGATGGTTAGAGTTGAAACTAGGCATATATTATTCAGTAAAAATATATACAAAAGTTATCCTGCGTGTACAAAAGATAGAGAGCGGTATGTAGAAAGTATGAAGAATAGAGAGGAAAGGTAGGTAGTTTTGGATGTAGAGGGGAAAACTAAAGGTGAGAGGAGACTAAGCAGAGCTTTAAAAAAAAGGAATGGGAAAGAGCAGGTAGGAAGGGGTGATTGCTAGGGAAGAGTGTGCGCCTTGTAGAATGGAGTTATATTCCTACTGGATAAGTCAAGCCATGGCTTAATGAGCTTGGGGGTTAAAAGGGGGACATGGAGGGGATTCAGCTTTAAGTGGTATTTTGGGGAGTGAAGCTGCATGATGCATCTATAACTTCAAAATTCTTGAGTTATTCTTTTTTTATCAAAGGGTGCGATGTCTCTTAAATTTGCAGGGAGAGATTTCCATGTTTGTGATCGAATCACCTATAGCCATATTTTACACCATCAAGTGGCTAGCCCTGCCACGGCGTGCAGTCTGTGATCCGTATTCTTCTATCTTGAAGATACTGCACACCACAGTAGATGCCCTAAGCAGTTGGCCTGTAAAACTCTCCCCCTATAGGGCACCATGTAGAGTCTGTGCTGCTGCCCACAGCTCCATTCATTGGTGAGTTTGAGATGGAAACACTCAGCATGTTTTTCAGACATGGGAGAAACCCCATGGAGACACAGGGAGAACACGCAAACTCCAAACAGGCATTGGTCAGATGATGATGATGATTCCATGTTTGTGATGTTATTACTGAAAAGCTGTGGTGCACTGTGTGCAGTTACCTTAAGTGTGGTGGTAAGGAAAGGCAGGACTGAGACCTAATTTGCACAAATAAATTAATTTTGTAATTTTATGAAAAATGTGCAGAATGGAATGTCTTTTGTATGTTACACACACACACACACACACACACACACACACACACACACACAGACACACATACACACACACACACACACACACACACACACACACACACACACAGATATATATATATTAAGATTTTATACACACACACACACACACACACATACACACACACACACACACAGATATATATATATTAAGATTTTATACACACACACACACACACACACACACACACACACACACACACACACTCACACACACACAGATATATATATATATATTAAGATTTTATACACACACACACACACACACACACACACACATACACACATAATATACATAGGGGCACTAAATTTGATCAAATGTACTTTTAGTCAGTATGTTTGATATTCTGTAATCTTGGAGTTAGTATACATAATCAGCAAGGGGTGTGAAAAGTACTGTGGCACTTTCCACACACACACATCTCTCTCTCTGTATATATATATATATATATATATATATATATATATATATATATATATATATATGTGTGTGTGTGTGTGTGTGTGTGTGTGTGTGTAAAATATATTTGACTTTGATTACCGGGAAAGTCTATTTGTGCAAGATCCCTTTTCAGCAGAGGCTGGGATTTAATAGCATCACATTGCAATCATTTGCACAAGCATTTAGCATGAGTTAACCAATAAATGTAAATTGCTAACATGAAGTATATATAATTTCATAGATGATCACCATGTTAAAGTATAGTATATAGTACTTACAGCATACTGAAGTAACACATATCTATAGAATATTCAGTAGTTTTACAGTTTATGTATTGTCACACTGAAATTCTAGTACATTGACAGCAGATGAGACATGTTCACACATTCACTTGAGACCTGTAAACAGGATACAATGTGCGAGGACTTTAGGATACTTATTTGATTGGATCCAAATATAAGGATCTTGTTATTTGTGCTGGTACAAAAGCAGGATTATTTTGCTGATAGATATAATTTCACTGGGATTTTAAAATATAGATTGGTAAAATAAGAATAGGAATAGGGATTAATATTTGTAGAATCATTTTGTTGACAGGAGTATTTTCAATGATATTTTAAATTGTCAGTGAGGTGACATATTTCTAATGTTTGTTGGCATTGGGATCCATAGTTTATCAACATATAATTTTAGGCTGTAACCATTATAATATTTAGATTTTTGAGTAAGCACTAAGTGCTGGTTCAGTGGCCACAGTTCTATGTGGGATGAGTACTTGTTTAATAACTGGATGGTGGCAGGACATCAGTCTGGGCTATAGAGAATGCTATCAGCAGTCTTAATATGAGTGTAGGCTAACTGATTATATAGATTCAGTCATAGGACTAAAAGACAATAGAGTGATGTGTTGGGTTAATGCAGTTACTTCAGACTTTGCAGTTTTATTAGAAGACTGCTCAGGTTTGGCTAGCTGAGGGGACTGTAGGTTACTCAAAACTGATGAGGCATATAGGAGACTAGGGAGAAGAGGTTTTAGCAATGGTCTTTTGTGCATGTTCTGATAGTAATGGTATGTCTTTATAAAGACGTCATAGTTTATGGTTGTTTCTTGAAGTATATATTGTATGTACTGCTTGAATCTTAATCTGCTGTCATTTATTATACCCAACAGTTTTGTATTTTGCACTAGCTCATTTCTAATATCACTGGATAATAATTTTAAATCACAGTATTTTGATTGCTGGATTGGAAGTGAAAATACCATTAGTTTAGTTTTCGTTGGATGAAGGAGATATTTAGCCTGCTCTGTCCTGTTTTCAGTGTTTGTAAAGGAATGCTGAAGGTCACCTTGGAGCTGTTTGACTGAAGAAACTACACATCAGCGTTGAGGTGTCTGGACACTGTATTAGTTACTTGGTAAGACGCTGTATGCATTTTATTTAAAACTATATTAAAGAGTAAAGGTCCTAATACTGAACCTTGTGGCATAGCTAATATTGTTTGCTGAAGAGTTGACAGTTCATTTGTCCAGTGTACACATTGCAATCTATTGGCTAAGGTAACTAAACCAATTGAATGTACTGTGTGCAAGGCCTAGTTCCTTGAGTGTACATAATAGTATGAGATGTACAACTTTATCAAATACTTTGGATAGGTCTACAAATAGGGCTAAAATGATTTCACCTTGATCTCTTCTTTTGTGAACACAGTTTATTAAAGTTTGTAATGCTTCTGTACTGTAGCCTGACCCAAATCCATGCTGTGTTGTGGAAAGTGATTTGTTCTCTGTTAGGTAGTTAATCAGCTGTAGGTGAAGACATTTTCCAAGTGTTTAAGATAGAAGGGACAAAATCGTCTAGCATCTCTGACCCAGGTCATGACTGAAGACAGTTCTTGGACCAGTTCACTTACTCACTTAATGAATATTAAATTAATAAATAAATGGCTATATGTCTGTAGTTTGCTAGTTCAAGAGATTTGCAATTGTTATGTAATGGGACAATGCAGGATTGTATTCAGAGTTTTGAATCTATGACTTCTTGGAGATATGGGTTTATAAGTATAGATGCTGGGTATGCAATGGCTTCTGCAGCTATTTTGAGATATTGTACTAGTAGGCTGTCTGCTGCAAGAGAGTGGTGAGATTATGTTTTTCAGTAGTTTTTTAATCAAGGCAGTAGGAAGTCTAATAAGTCAGAAGGCAGTACTGACACCATTTACATCAATTACTGATGTGTTAGTTGCATTGTATTTATTAAGGACATTAGCATTTATGTAGTATTAATTAAATCTACATGCTGTCTCATAGTTTGATTCTTCTGTGAAAGGGCAGCGTTGTGATTTTTACCAGGCTGTATACGTTTATTGATTGCTTGAAAAATTGTTTAAGAAATTCAGTGTAGTTTTCCTGTAGACAAAAGTAGTAGTTTTGCTTGCCCTTTAAGGATAATATTCCTAGGTAGGTATTGCAGATAGCATTATTGTTGCAGATTGTTGTTTTTCCTAAAGGCCACATATTCTTCTTTGCCTTATTTCTGTTGTGCATTAGCATTTTTATACCTAATATTAGCAGTGGTGCAGGTTTTGATGTGACTCTTCATGCATTAAGGTGCAAATGTGATTAATAAGGACAGGAAAGTTTTGATGATGCGCGTTACTGCCTCTTCTAAAGTTGATATGCATAAGGGCAGATTATCAAATTTCTATGTATTTCTGATTGTTTTTAAATGGATAGTTCACTGATTCTTGATATGTTTTCACATGGTGAATACTGGGTTATAATCACTGATTGTATCAGGCATAATTACTGCATGGGTAGTTTTGGTGGGATCTGTTGTCATTAACCAGTCCAAAATACTTTCTTTTCCAGTAATGTTATCTTTTGTTGTGGTGATATGTATTAGCCATGCTATTCCATATAGATTCATATTGGAGTAAATAGTTTAGGAGTACTGTTAGGTCAGTTGATATTAAGGTCACCTAGGCTTATTGTTTTAAGAGATGTATTTGTAGTTACCCAGAATAATATGCCATCAGAGGCTGATTTGTATGCACTGGGAGGTAAATAGGATGTTGCTATACATATTGATGTTTGTGAGCTCATTATAAGTGTAGTTACCAGAATTTCAACATTATTGATGTTTGGCATTTGTGTGGGGTGGGTGGCAAAGTTAAAAGCTTTTTAATATATAACTGCTAACCCCCAGTAGTTCTTTTACTTGTGTGATCAGGAGGTAGTATTTCTTTATCTCTTGTGTGTGATTTAAGCCAGGTTTCTATCACAGCATTTATGTCTGTTGTGTAAAGAGATATCCAGCCATGCAGGTCTGTTCCACATGCTGCACATATTTTTATGGCA
Source organism: Protopterus annectens (assembly GCF_019279795.1). Taxonomy (NCBI): domain Eukaryota; kingdom Metazoa; phylum Chordata; order Ceratodontiformes; family Protopteridae; genus Protopterus; species Protopterus annectens. Next base: position 1,596,169,302 of record NC_056739.1, read on the forward strand.
TAGTTTTAATCTGGTAGGTCTGCCCCAGTAAAGTATGTTAAAATTGCTCAAGACAGTATTATGTATTGCAGGTTCCGGGTTAGGATGAATGTCTAAATATTTTAGAAGTAACTTCTGTTTAAGTTTATGTTGGGGTTTAGATTTGCGCTCTAAGGTTTGGACTTATCTGACTTATTTAATTAAAGATGTTTGTTTTATTGATAGATATTTGAGAATTAACAGGTCAATGGTGTTAGACTTGAATACCTGTGGATTTATTGTTGTATAATTTGTTTGTGTCTTTCGGCTTTTTCCCGGTTAGGGGTCGCCACAGCGGTACTCCGGTCCGCTAATGATTGGTAGAAGATTTTTACTTGCCGAGTTACCAGCTCTGACGCATAACCTTCAAAGAAGGTACACCCCTTCATGCATGTCTCCACACAGAAGATGCTTTAGCTGAGAATCGAACGGACAACGTCTTGCTGTGAGTCGACAACGTTAATTAAATGCTTTTAAACTGAGTACTTGTATGGGAGTGCGGGGTAATAGCAGTATAATTGGAGTGTGCGCGTGTGTGCATGTGTGCATGTGTGCGCGGGCGCGTGTGTGTGTGTGTGTGTGTGTGTGTGTGTGTGTGTGTGTGTGTGTGTGTGTGTGTGTGTGTGTGTGTGTGTGTGTGTGTGTGTATAGACAGTAGGAAAAGAAAAATAAGACTAGAAGTTGTATTATTTTATCCAAGTAATGTTTGTAGGTAGGTTGAGTTTGTTTTTCCACCCTAGTGGAGTGATATGTAGCTTGTTTTTCTACAGTGCAATGGTGTGGGATGATAGTAGTGACTGGTAGGATAAATGCAAGTCTGCTAATATTTTTTAACTTTAGTGTTTTGTATTTTTGTGTTTTATTAGTTATAAAAGTGTTGTGTTTGGGGAGGACTTAATGTATATTCAGTGGACTGAGATATTGAAAATATGCACTGGGAGGGAAAGATAAGTGTGACTAAATAGGTCAAAAATTGGGTAACACTACTGTGGACAAAAAAAGTGAACAAGTAAGACAGAATGTTTCTGAATGGAAGGAGAGGAGACAGAGGGGAAACCACAGAAATAATGAAGTGGGCAAACATAATGGGACGTTACTTAGGCATGTTATACTGTACTTCATAAGGATCAAGAGAGATTACCTTTGGCTGATGGAAGATGGGAGAGCATTGAGGAAGTATAAAGGAAATGTGGTAAATGTGGGATTGACAGGGATATAGTAGGGGAGCAAAGCAGAGTGAGAAAGACAGAAAACTCTATCCTTGTTTCCAACCCCCAAAAAATCTGGAATAGTGTCAGTGCCCACTCTGTGGTGATTTACAGGGCTTCCTTGTCCTGAATCACATGACTTATACTGCGCATGGCTTCTGTACTACTTACATGTGTGTCCAAGTCCAACATTTCTTCTGGTGCTGGTCTATTTTGTGCTGCTGAATATCTACTCCATGCAGCTTTCTATGTTTTTTTTTTGAGTATTGTATCTTCATGGTCTTGGACTTGTGTGTTTATAGGATTTATACTTACACACACACACACACACACACACACACACATATAAATATATATATATATATATATATATATATATATATATATATATATATAAGCAGAACTCCACATTTTCAGTTTAAAGAATTTAATACATATCATATTTGTATGTTTTTTTTTTCTCTTTATAAAATGTATTTAAAATAATATCCAATATTTTTGCGATATTAGAAACATTTCCTGTACATTCATACCACCTGTTAGAATTTTTTAAAGGTTTTTATTTGCCTTTTCATAATGGAATTGTATAAGAGGCCCTATTTGATTTTGATTCAGATCCTACTGAATATACCAGTGATGAGAACAGTTTGGGCCGGATTTACGAAAGCTTGCACGGAGTGCAAGAAGAGTGTAGGAGCTCATGGCGGCAATATATTTGCCGTGCGATCCAGGTACAGCTGGCAGGGGTGTGCACGAGAGCTGCTAAAGCTACTCTTGCACGGACAGCATCATGGTATGCAAATTACCTCATTTGCTGCTGAAAGCTATGCAAATGAGGTAAATTTGCAATCCAGGAAACACTAACCTATCAATGGAAGATTAGTGTTATCTGCAGAAATGTACTCCGTTGGTAACGGAGTACCATTCTGCAAATAGCTAAACACAGCTATGACAGCTCCAAATAAAGGATGCATACAGTTGAGGAAGCATGCCAATGACCAAATATAAGGCCATTGGCATTTATAAATGTTTAAAATGATTAAAATCTTACTTTTTTTTTCCCCGATCGCCAATGTTTAAGCATAGCGCAGCACCACACAAACATGCGGCGCTTTAAAAAACAAGAAAATAATTTAAAAATAGCCAAAAATAGGCATTTTCACTAAATAGCTTATCCTGCCATGCAGGTGAATGGCAGGCTGAAGACAACATGGCCACTGAGTAGTGGTTGCTAAGGGGGGGAAGCTCAGTGTGAGAGATGTGACCATGCATTAGTAGGCAATCCTATGCAAATGAGGATAAGGATAGTGAATCCCAATTTTCCCCAGCATGTGAGCCATGTCTCAAGAGTCTAAGTGTAGGAGTAGGTGAGTAGTAGAGTAGAATATAGGTGACATCATGAGGGGGTATGTCAGAAAGGCTGTAAGCTAATTGGAGCACAGTGGCTTGTGCTTGCCCTGAGTTGCTCAGGATTGCAAGAGGCATGCCTACAGTTGTCCTATTTGAAAACCTGAAACCAAAGGTGCACACTGTTAAAATATTGGAAATTTCTTGCAAACATGCACACATCGTTTGCGCTCGTGTGCGCGCATGTGCGTGTGTTTGCGGGTGCTGCCCCGGGCAAAAACAGAAAGGGAAAAGGAAGGAAAAGAAGTAGTAGGAAGTTAACCAAGGACAACTAGCAGAGCTGCCAGGTGAAATATATCAGAATCAGCCAATTACACAGGCAGCAGACTATCCCAGCCCAGCCCAGCACTTTAAACTCTGCAAACAGCATTCCCCCTGTTTTTTCCTAAGAACTCTGCAACACTGCAGTATACAAAGAGGGAAAGCTTAAAAAGCTTAAGTCAGACAAAATGTTAGGGGCTGCTTTTACTATCATAAACCAACATGTGCAAGGTGCTGAGGGTGGTGATGTTGTGAATGCTGCTGAGAAACCCACAGTGAGGAGATGGAGAAGAGTGTACACACTGAGGGTAACTTACCAGGCTACATGAGCTGGAGATAGTGGAGTGCTATAGGGTGGACAGAGACCTCCTGCAGCAAATTGTTGAGCTGTGCTGGCCACGCCTAACACACAGAACCAACAGGGGGGAACCCATCCCAGTGGATACCAAGGTATGTGTTGGCATAAGAATACTAGCTACAGGTACCTTCCAAAGACCAACTGGTGATATGATGGGGATTTCGCAGGCATCAGCATCCAGGGCACTCCACCAGTTCCTGGATGCCATGTCAGCACATGTCGGTGACCACATATATTTCCCCAATTCCAGTGAGGCATTGGCCAGCAATATGTGTCTTTTCCACCAAATAGCTGAATACCCTGAGGTAGTGGGTGCAATAGAATGCACACACATACGCATCAAAGCACCACCCGGTGAGCAGGGTAGGGTCTACATCAACCGCAAGGGCTTCCTCCCCATCAACTGCCAGGTTATGTGTGATGCACAGGGCATAATAATGAATGTGTGTGCTGGCTGCCCTGGAAGCTAGCACGATTCCCACTTCTGGCATCTGACGCAGCTGTACCAGAGATTTGCCAATGGGGACATCCCTGATGGTCACCTAGTGGGGGATGCTGGATACGCACTGGAGCCATGGCTGATGACACCTATCAGAAATGCACACACACCTGAACAAGAGCTCCATAATGAGGCACACACACAAACAAGAAAGATAACTGAGCATGTGTTTGGGATGCTCAAGTCACGGTTCCGGTGCCTGGACACATCTGGTGGAGCCTTGCAGTACTCACCAACTACATGTATCCATATTGTTATAGTATGTGCCATGCCACACAATATGATCCTGCGGAAACAGCTGCAGCAGGAACAGCATGCGGCAGGGCCAAACAGCCCCCCACCATTGCCAAGGCCTGCACAGACACAGCGTGACTTAGAGGAGGAACAACCTGAGCCTGCCCCAGTAGGCAGAAGGAGGTGTGCCCAGTATGCCCTGACACTGGCAAAGAGGCAATGCATAGCACATACACTGACTCAGTAGGAACCCTGGAAATGACACCTCTCTCTGACTCGCACATACAGTAAAAGGGATGCCTAACTTGACACTACCTATTTTCAAACATGTATAGGGAGTGTACTATGTGCATCCGACATAGGCAGTCCTGCAGCACCACCTGAATCATGAGTGCCCCATTCTAAGCAATATAAAGCACTGCTAAGCACATTTTACCAGTACTGAGCATATTTAAATACAATTGCGCATAGCTGTGCACCGAGCTAACCAGTGCAATGTCAGGCAACGTTGAGCAACGTTGGGCAAAGTCGGGCAAAGTCGGGCAAAGCCGAGCAAAGTCAGGTAAACACGCTCACACCTGCTTTACTGTTCCTTAACCAGTCAGGTCTGCCCAGCAGGAAAATAAAAAGCAGTGACAGGGCTCAAACTCTGGATACTGTGCACTATAGTCACAGTACTGAACCACTAAGCCATGACAGCATTTCACTGGCACAGACACAACTTAAGTCACTCACACATACCAGTTGGGGGGGTCACATACCTAACAGTCACAGCCAGCAGGACAATTGTAGACAAACGCAAACACAAACAAATGCTGTATCATGCCCTCTGAAGAGGCATATGAGTAACCTCCCCCCAGACCTATGCAGACAGATAACAGCAGGCCAGGCAGTGTGATGTGGGTTGGGTAGGCTATGAAGTCACAAACTAATATGCGTGTAATTGGAAGCTAAGGTCTGTAGTACAGTGGTATGCCTCAGGCCAGTACGATAGGCAACAGTACAGACTGAAATGTACCTGACATAGCAGTGCAGGCCTAGCAAATGTGTATAAGTGTCAGGTGTACCCCTCATCCTATGTACACCCACAGTAACAATCAGGTGTGCCCCCCCGTGTAGAAATGTACAAATAACAGCTGTCCCCCCATCTGTAGAAATGTTGATAAGTCTATGCAAATTGACTCATGGAAGCCTTGCAGGCACAGCGTGCTACCTGTCGATGTACAACACAAAGGTGAGCCCTGAAGTAAAAACCAACTTGATTTTTCACACACATATAGTATATATGCCCATAGTGGGCATGCTCACACACTTAAACAAATTTAGCAAATTTCAGTCAGCAACATACTGAAAGGTCATACTGGGAATGCTCACACACTTAAACAAATGAAGCAAATGTCAGTCAACAATATACTGAAAGGTCATAGTGGACATGCTCACACACTTAGGCCATGTCTTGAGTACAGCAGTGGGCCACACATATCTGGCAGTTGCAGTTCTTACTCCAGACACTTGTCACTATTCACCAATCCTGCCTTGCGCACACAGTGATATGAAAACAGACCCATATAATATATTGGACCCCTGTCATAATCAAACTATGTACTACAAGTACTTAAGTTGTTCAAAGAAAGTGAAAATCCAAAGAAGATCAATAAATCTCCAATCAGTATCATCAAAAAACAATGAGCACTCCTAACATTATCCAAGCCATGTTCTGGGAAAAATATTGCCAAAGAGTCCATAGAGAACCATGAAGCTTTCTTTCACTATGTCATAAATATCAATGTAAACTCATATATGTTCTGAGTCAGTGCAAAGTGTAAATGAATACATGTACATGACTGACATTGCCAACATCTTGTCAGACAGGTTCATACATATTTACCTCCCTGTCACTGACAAAAGGGCCCATTACCATACCTGGAGATTGTGAAAACCCAGAAATCACATATACAATGGTTAAACAGCTCTATCCAAACCTAAAAACATGGCGTCTATGGAATGACATGGTTTCCCTGGCTGTGTCATATGTGAACTCCAAAACAAACTGACCCTGCACCTGAACAGTCTGTTGAGACTCACCCTCTGTACAAGATATGAAACTGTTGAATGGGTTACAGCAACATTTGGCACATTCCACAAGTGTTGGTGCACAACAGACCATGGGAACTATTGTCTTATAAGCCTAATAAGCCTGATCTGCAAGGCCATGGAGTCCATTATTATGGAACTCATAAACAGAGCTATTGGGAGCCTACAAACACCCAACCCTACCCATTTTGGTTTGGTCAGGGGCAGATCATGGTTTCTAAACCTGCTAGACAGTTTTCAAGGCAGTCACCTAGAACATACATCAATGAAATGAGCTACACACGGCCTACATAGACCTTGAAAAGCCCTTTTCCAACATCCCACACACATGTCGTATCCACAAAATCAACAACCTGTGCATAAACACATATGTCATCTGATGGATTGCCAACTGGGGCACAAATAGATCCCACAAGGTAAGAATTGTGGTCTCCCTGTTGGACTGTAAGCTGGTAACAACTGCTGTCCCCCATGGCTCAGTCCTGGGACCCCTTCTGTCTGGTGTATACTTTTCAGAAATACAGTCAAACACACGAGGGCTATGGTTAGCAAATTTTGTGGATGACTGCAAAAAGGTTGTCATAATTGATGTTTGGGACAACAGAGACATCCTTAAAAAGGGTCTCAGTCAGACAGATGTGATGTCAAAATTATGGCCTCTAGCTACAGTCATACAAATACCACATAGGTGCCAACACCCTAAATATGGAGGAAATAATAAGGGATCTATGGACACATGTGGATAGTCATCTCTACTTCCAGAAACACATTCACAAAGTGGTTAGAAAATCATGCTATGTGTCCCCACAAATTGCCATGGTCTTTTCATGTAGGTCAAAGGAGGTTCCCTCTACTCATCAGTCATCAGACCCATCAGAGAGTATCATGGCACACTTGCTATGAATCTGACTAGGCACCTTCAGCAGCTGGAAAGACCACTGAAGTACCTCAACAAGAGGATTACTGGCCTCAGACAGTTGCCCCATGCAACAAGACTGAAGTTAACTCAATCTGTACTCTGTTGCATACTGTCTACTCAGGCAATCTCTGCTCAACAGACAGGTCCATGTCCAATGCAGAACTGATGTACATGCGCTATCTGAAGTAAACCCAAGCTCACTGTGCCACATGCTCTAGGGATATCATCATCACAACAATAAATAGAATATGTTGGAGGGATACATTACTAACTCACAGACTTCCCTTGCTTTGGAACAGGCTTCCAACCTACATTAAGCGGAGTCCCTCACTGACACTCTTCCAGAAGAACCTTGATGAGTGTATGTGAAACTGAACTGTCACACCATGGATCACTTCATCAGCTCTACTACACAAAGGCCTAGGGAACTAACCCCATGTGTGGTGATAGCTGCACACTCTGGCCATACTAATATATGCCTTCAGGCAGATAGCCTATTACCTACCTATGTACCTATATATATATGTAGGGGGAACACAGTATAATAAGCCAAAGATGGATGGGCAGAGATGTGTGTAAGAGGGTGACCATTACAGGCAGCCATCCAGGACTGTCCCACCCAGCACACATCCCAATGGCACAAAAGACATGAGGTGCACATCTCACCCACTGTACATAACAGCCACCAGTATCTATAAGCATTACAGTGTATGTGGTCCATATGCCTGCTGTACAACATGACTGTACAATGAAGTACACATCTACTATCTGTAGACATGTACCTGTCACATAGGTTCATAGGTATGTAGTAGACTATCTTCACAAAGGCATATATTAGCCTAGGCAAGTTGTGCAGCTTTCACCACCCCATTGGGTATTCTCCTAAGCCCTAGTTTTAATAGTTAGTACCCTAAGCCCCTTTCTAGTGGGGCTGCTGATATGATGCCTGGCATGAATTGTCTGTTTCCCATCCACTCATCAAGGTTCCTATTGAAGAGTGTCAGCGAGGAATTCTGTCTGATATAGATTGGGACTCTGTTCCACAGTAAGGCAAGTGTCTGGGATGGTACGCTATCCCACCAGCATGTTGTAGTCATTGTTGTGATGAGGTTCATATACCTGGATTGTGTAGTGTAACTCAATTTTGTTATCTGTAGATGAAGCATGTTCAACAGTTATGTGTTGGACATGGCTTTGTATGTTAGGCAGAGTGTGCCTCTGAGTAGACGGTACACAACGGAGAACAGATTTAGTTTTACCAGTTGTGTTGCATAACACAACTGTTTGAGGCCAGTAATCCTCTTGGTGAGGTACCTCTGTGGTCTCTACAGCTGCTGGATATGCTTAGTCGAGTACATCCAAAATAGAGCATTGTACTCAATGATGGGTCTGATGACTTAAGAGTAGAGGGCCACTACTACCTCTTTTGATCCTGATGCAAACCCTTTGTTGATTAGATGGGCCACATATGATTTCCTAATCACTTTGGCAACATGGTTGTCAAAGGAAAGATGACTATATACTTGTGTCCCCAGATCCCTTATTACCTTGTCAGTTTTTAGGGGGTAACACCTATGTGGTAGTTTGTGGGTACTTTGTTTTCACCAAAGGGGATTTCTATGCATTCTTCCAGAATGAGCTTGAGACCATGATTCTGACACCACATATCTGTCTCACAGAGTCCCTTCTGGAGAATATTTGTGTCATCCGGGGAATCTATTATGGCAAACACTTTACAGTTCCCAGCAAACTTAGTCAACCACAACCCTCCTGTGTTGGCATGTACTTTTGAGAAGTCTACACCAAACAGGAGATACCCCAGGACTGAACCCTGGGGGACACCAGTTGTTACCGGTGTAGAGTTTGACATGTAGCCAGCAACTCTTAATTTGTGGGAATCTATCTGTGAGCCAGTTTGCAATCCATCTTGGGATGTATGGATTCATGCCCAGATTGGTGAGTTCATCTATGATACCTGACTGGGGAATGGTGTCAAAGGCCTTAGCAAGGTATAGGTAGGCTGTGTGGAGCTCATTTCAATCATCTGTAGCCTGGGTAACTGTCTCAAAGAAATCGACCCAGTTCAGGAGGCATGATCTGCATTTGATGAAGCCAAATTGGGTGTGCTCAACTGTGTGAAGGTTCCCAATGTCTTTATTGTTGACTTCAAAAAGCACAAATCCTTGATGCTCCACACTAGAACGAAACACTGAAACCATAAAGTGCTCAAATTATAAATGCTTTAATCTACTTAAGTGTACAAGAATAAAATCCACTTTTCGTCAAGGCAGATAGCTTAACTTCTTCAGAGACCATTCAGTAAAGTATTAAAAACAGGTGGCTAATATATACCATTATACCTATCACATGATCATTGAATTAAAATTTAAAGGTAAACACTGTCTTACCAACACTCTAAGCAAAACTCTAAGTAAATGGTTCACTTCAAAAGGCTATATGTAAAGAAAATATATAAGGTATATAAACGTACCTAGAAAATTGTTTGCAAATGATGGGTATATATGTTTATTTTCAAACATGTAAAATGTATCTATAACGATAAAAATAGGTGAAAAGGTGGAATAAATAAACTGTAAAAGGTAGTTACAAACACAGTTATACACTTGCGAAATGCAAGGATGAATATTTACCAATCAACAATGCATTGAAAGTATGTATTATAATACTAGTTAATAGTGAATATTTATAATTAATAACCACCCCACTATCGGTCGTTGTGATATAAAAATGTAGAAATAAATATGAAAAAAACCTTCATTCTACATATAAATGCATAATATTATACAATAAGATTCAATAATATAACCATATAAATACCATAATAATAAAATTAGTAAAATTCTTATACAACTAAAATGTGTATATGCAAGATATTGAAGGGAATTTAAATTTGAATAAGATAAAATAAATATAAATAAGAATATAGAAGAATATAGAAGAATATAGATAAGACACCTATTAAATTCATTAAAACATTAACACATTAAAACATCCTGTTAATGAAATGATGCTCATGTCTATCTAATTAAGTTTTTTAGTCTTAGAATACACATTATAGAGCTCATTTAATTGATCCCTGGATATTGACATGCATTTACTCTTAATTGCCAGAGAAGTTCATTTCTTTCTAACTTCAGTGACTCAGGTCCACCTCTTCCATTACACCTTAACTGGTCTATAACCCTGAATTTGAATTGGTGACCCGCATTTTCACTAATATGTTTAGCCAATGAATTTTCTAGTTTATTCTTCCTGATACTATATAGGTGTTCATAGATCAGCTCGCTCAGCTTCCTATCGGTCTTACCTATATAGAAAGCTGGGCATAGTGTACATTTGGCCAGATAAACTACTTGCCTACTACCACAATTGTATCTCCCATTAGTAGCAAATTTGGTATCACCTATTGTGAATTTACTACCCGTGTCAATGTATTTACAATACTGACACATAATACACTTATACATGCCTTCTCTACTAGTGTGCACTTTCCTATTAGATTCTAGAATGGATTTCAAATTATTCCCTCGCCTAAACACTACTTTAGGGATTGGAGGGAAAATACCCCTGAATTTACTGTCTCTCATTAAGATATCCCAATTTTTCAATAAAATATTAACAACTTTATAGGAATCCATGTTAAAAGTGCAAACAAAACTGTATGGATTGCAAGGGTGTTTCTCAATACTCTCCATTCTACTGATACCTTTGTTATTCAAAATTGGAGTGTATATCCCTGACATTCTCTTATATTTCACCTCTTTTATAATCTCAGAGGTGAACTGAGATGGATACCCTCTCTGCGAGAAGTAAGTATGCAAGAGTGTACATTCAGCTTCAAACTCAGTATCCCTAGTGGTCATCCTTGAAGAATTGTACATAGAGTCAAGGATTGATAAAACATTGTATAACTACTTGACCCAACCAGCCCCTAAGATACCAATACTATTTGGTATCCCGAAAGTACATAAAAGTATTACTGATCCACCTATGAGGCCATTGGTTGATGGTAGGGATAGTATTACATATACATGTGCTAAAGTGGTTGACAATATCTTGAAGAAATACATAATACGTGAAACTCAAATCTCAAAGGATTCATGGTCATTCCTTGAAAATATTAACAAACTTGAGTTCAGTGATAAAAATCTATTAGTCACTGTTGATGCGAAAGATCTTTATTCATCAATTCCACATAAGGAAGTGGGTGGCTGATATGCTGAAAATTCTTGAAGCCCCCCAAAGTGAGATCCAATTAGTTACTGAATTAATTGATACAGTTCTATCCTATGTCTTGTTTAACAACGTAATTTATCATCAAAAAGTGGGTGTAGCAATGGGTTCACCATGTGGTGCTAGTGTGGCAAAACTGGTAATAGCATACTGGGAAAGGGAATTTGTATTAAAAAACCCTGTATACAAGGAGCAAATATTTTTTTATACTCGTTTCTTGGACGACATTTTTATCCTTTTTCAGGGTAATGGAAAGGAAGTAGACAATATGCTAGAAATGTTTAATTCTTCTACTACATTCCTGAAATTTACATCAAATTATCATATTGATAGAATACCTTACTTGGATGTCGACTTAAGGAAAGACTACCAAGAAAAGGTATATATTTCAAAAATCTTTCGTAAAGAGACTTACTCGAATATGTTCCTTCATTATACTAGTTGCCACCCAACCTTTCAGAAAAAATCAGTAGTGAAAGGACAAATTGTTAGAGCCGCAAGGATGACCACTAGGGATACTGAGTTTGAAGCTGAATGTACACTCTTGCATACTTACTTCTCGCAGAGAGGGTATCCATCTCAGTTCACCTCTGAGATTATAAAAGAGGTGAAATATAAGAGAATGTCAGGGATATACACTCCAATTTTGAATAACAAAGGTATCAGTAGAATGGAGAGCATTGAGAAACACCCTTGCAATCCATACAGTTTTGTTTGCACTTTTAACATGGATTCCTATAAAGTTGTTAATATTTTATTGAAAAATTGGGATATCTTAATGAGAGACAGTAAATTCAGGGGTATTTTCCCTCCAATCCCTAAAGTAGTGTTTAGGCGAGGGAATAATTTGAAATCCATTCTAGAATCTAATAGGAAAGTGCACACTAGTAGAGAAGGCATGTGTACTATGTGTCAGTATTGTAAATACATTGACATGGGTAGTAAATTCACAATAGGTGATACCAAATTTGCTACTAATGGGAGATACAATTGTGGTAGTAGGCAAGTAGTCTATCTGGCTAAATGTACACTATGCCCAGCTTTCTATATAGGTAAGACCGATAGGAAGCTGAGCGAGCGGATCTATGAACACCTATATAGTATCAGGAAGAATAAACTAGAAAATTCATTGGCTAAACATATTAGTGAAAATGTGGGTCACCAATTCAAATTCAGGGTTATAGACCAGTTAAGGTGTGATGGAAGAGGTGGACCTGAGTCACTGAAGTTAGAAAGAAATGAACTTCTCTGGCAATTAAGAGTAAATGCATGTCAATATCCAGGGATCAATGAAATTAGCTTTATAATGTGTATTCTAAGACTAAAAAACTTAATTAGATAGACATGAGCATCATTTCATTAACAGGATGTTTTAATGCGTTAATGTTTTAATGAATTTAATAGGTGTCTTATTTATATTCTTATATATTCGTCTATATTCTTATTTATATTTATTTTATCTTATTCAAATTTAAATTCCCTTCAATATCTTGCATATACACATTTTAGTTGTATAAGAATTTTACTAATTTTATTATTATGTTATTTATATGGTTATATTATTGAATCTTATTGTATAATATTATGCATTTATATGTAGAATGAAGGTTTTTTCATATTTATTTCTACATTTTCATATCACCACGACCGATAGTGGGGTGGTTATTAATTATAAATATTCACTATTAACTATTATTATAATACATACTTTCAATGCATTGTTAATTGGCAAATATTCATCCTTGCATTTGGCAAGTGTATAACTGTGTTTGTAACTACTTTTTACAGTTTATTTATTCCACCTTTTCACCTATTTTTATCGTTATAGATACATTTTACATGTTTGAAAATGAACATATATACCCATCATTTGCAAACAATTTTCTAGGTACGTTTATATACCTTATATATTTTCTTTACATATAGCCTTTTGAAGTGAACCATTTACTTAGAGTTTTGCTTAGAGTGTTGGTAAGACAGTGTTTACCTTTAAATTTTAATTCAATGATCATGTGATAGGTATAATGGTATATATTACCCACCTGTTTTTAATACTTTAATGAATGGTCTCTGAAGAAGTTAAGCTATCTGCCTTGACGAAAAGTGGATTTTATTCTTGTACACTTAAGTAGATTAAAGCATTTATAATTTGAGCACTTTATGGTTTCAGTGTTTCGTTCTAGTGTGGAGCATCAAGGATTCATGCTTTTTGGCGTTTCTGGTTCATCCGTGCTTTACTAGTTTGTATTTATTGTTGACTTCCATTATGATTGGCTCCATTGCCTTGCAGATCAGACTCATCAGACTCATAGAGCGTGAATGCCAAGGGTCTTTTGTGGCCCCACCCCTGAGCAGTGGGAAGAACATTGCTGTGCAACATTCTATGGGTACATATCCTGTAGAGAGGATGTAGAGAGAGGTGTAGGTATCCTTAATGAATATGTATACATTCCCACCCTATGTGCTATGATCCAGGTTCTGATGCTGGAAGGTATGGAATGAGTAGTATCCTGGCAGTGCTGGTGTGCTCTCTGGAGCCTTGAACTAGGTTTCTGTTACTGCACAGATATCAATATTCTCCATACTGAGAAGTGCCTCGAGTGTGTGCATCTGGAGGCTGAAACGTCTGGCAATGAGTAGCATTTAGCTCACTTTGTGGTTATTTGTGTTGGTTATGGGGTTTGGTTTGTCCTGAGTGACCGGTGTTCCACACCTGAAGTCAACACCTCATTAGTCCAATCTGACCATAAGCTAATTACCCTACATATCCACATTCTGCCCCCACCCCCTATTAAGGAAACCATGTTAAAATTTTCTCCAAAGCCAACTTCATGCTTCTTAAGACAGAAGTGGTGAACTTCAGGACACCCATGCAGATGGACAATACAGTTACAACTACTGAATCCTACACAATTGCACTTTATAAGCACTTACATGAGTGCATGGATTGTGCTATCCCAAACAGAACCAAGACGCTATCCTCCAAAAAAAGGAAGCCAGTCTGGTGGTCCCCTGCCATAAACAAACTGCACAACAGAAGGAAGAAACTGTTGCAAAAGAGGGTAAAATCCCATGAGTGGAGGAGCTCCCTAGTCAGCCTCAGTAAGAAGCTGCAATCCCTGATAAAATCCTCCAAAGCTAGTTACAAAAACAAAATCACCACTGATTCTAAAGACAACCACAAACCATTCTAATAGCTATGTCAAGAATCTCAATGGCAACACTCAAAGCTGCTCTGAGTTACAGCACAATGGCACTAAATATACAGACCCAACTGATATTGCCAACATCCTGGCAGATAGGATCAGTGCTAACTTTACCCCCCTCTCACTCATAAAAGAGCCCATCTATATACCGGAAGAATGCAAAGTTGCTGTCATCACGGCTGCACAGGTAAAAACTACTCTCCAAAGCTAGGAACACAGCAACCATGGGACCAGATATCATCCCAGGCTGTGTTCTATACAAACTACAGAACGGACAGGCACCACACCTAAGTACCATGTTCAATCATAGCCTCACCTCAGGCTTTGTGCCTGCTGAATGGGGCACAGTGATGGTTATCCCACTACATAAGGGGGGAGCCACCACAGACCCCAGGAACTAGTGCCCCATTAGTCTGATGAGCCTGGTCTGCAAGGCCATGGAATGTATCATCATGGAACTTATAAACAAAGACATTGGTAATCTCTAAACTCTGGACCACAACCAGTTCGGGTTTGTAAAAGGCAGGTCATGTCTCCTAAACCTGATAGACTTCTTTGAAGCAGTCACCAAAGCCGTAGAAAAGGGTAAGGTGGTTCACACAGCCTATCTAGATCTTGCCAAGACTTTTGACACCATCCCTCACTCTGGAATTATAGATAAACTCACTAAACTAGGTATAAATCCCTATGTCACAAGATGGGTTGCCAACTGGCTCACTGACAGAACCCACACTGTGAAAGTAGCAGACTCCAAATCCGACTTCAGACCAGTGATAAGTGGAGTACCACAGGGTTCAGTCCTGTGTCCTGTCCTGTTTGGTATCTAATTCCCTGAAGTACAGGCTAACACAGAAGGTCTTTGGCTAATGAAGTTCCCAGATGACTGCAAACTAGGAGCCATAATCAAAACTACTAACAATGTGGACATCCTACAAAAGGACCTCACTGAGACAGATGCCTGGTGTCAAAGCCAAGGCCTCAAGCTCAATGCCAAAAAGTGCATTGTCATACCCTTTGGTAAAAGCTCTGTACCCATGAACTACAACATAGGCGGTAGTATACTTAACACTGAAAGTGTGATAAGAGACCTTGGGACACAGGTGGACAGTAGTCTCTCCTTTGATAATCACATCGCCACAGTAGTCAGGAAATCCTTCTACGTGGCACACCTCATCACAAAAGGTTTCTCATGCAGAAAAAAAGAGGTCATTGTTCCCCTCTACTCATCACTCATTAGATCCATTATAGAGTACAACTCCCCTTTTGGTATGTACCTCACAAGACATCTACAACAACTGGAAAGCCCGCAGAAATACCTCACAAAGAGGATTAGCGGCCTCAAATACATGCCCTACACAGACCATCTCAAAACACTCCAGCTTTACTCTGTCACATATCGCCTACTCAGAGGTGATCTCTGCCTAACATACAAAGCTATGTCAAACACAGAGCTGTTGGACATGCTCCACTTAAATAAATCCCAATCCCTCTGAGCTTCGACCCCAAAACCCGAACTGAAATACAAAAGGAGGGGGTGTATCCATTTTCATAAAGGATACCCACACCTCCAGGTTAGTGGCACAGCACGAGGACTCGGAGACCATCCAAGTGCAACTAACAGTGGGCAAAGCTGCTTATCAAATTGTAGCCTGCTACAGATCACCTACCTTGTCTCAGGACCCTCACTCAGCATTCCTGAGAACACTGGAAAATATAAAGGTCCTACCAAACACCATGACATTAGGAGATTTCAACTACCCAAACATTAACTGGGAGAATTACTCAAGTACAAACTCCTTTGCCCAATGCTTCCTAGAGTTTATAAACTCAAATGCCCTGGACCAGCTGGTCATCATGCCCACTAGAGGTGACAACATACTAGACCTGATCATCACCAACATGGGGGATCAATGTTCCACACCAGAGGTAAACCCCTTGCTGGTAAGATCAGATCATAAAGTAATCACACTGCACATCCACATCCCGACCCCACCCCCAGTCAAGGAAACCACTGTGAAAAACTTTTCAAATGCAAACTTCACACTTCTCATGACCGAAGTGGAAAGTTTCAAAGCCCCCTTACTACAGGATAATGCTATCCAATCCACAGAATCCTTTACAAGTGCATTCTATGAGCATCTACAGGGATGCATGGATCGAGCCATCCCAAGTAAAACCAAGACTCACTCCTCCAAAAAGAGGAAACCAGTCTGGTGGTCCTTGGCCATAAATAAGCTATATAACAGAAGGAGGAAACTACTACATGATAGAGCAAAATTCCAAAAAGGAAAGGCATCATTGATCATTATTAGCAAGAAACTATGATCGCTCATAAAATCATCCAAGGCCAGTTTCTAAAGAAAAATTGCCAAGGAATCTAAAGATAACCACAAAGCCTTCTTTAGCTATATCAAACATTTAGGTGGCAACTCTCAGATATGCTCTGAGCTACTGCAAAATGGCAAAAAATACATTGAACCAACTGACATTGCCAACATCCTGGCGGACAAGTTCAGTGCAAACTTCACCCCCCCCTCACCCCCAAAAGGGCCTGTGTCCATCCCAGAAGAATTCAGAGCCCCAGACATCATGGACATGCAGGTAAAAACAGCCCGCTCCAAAGCTAAGAACACAGCATCAATGGGACCGGATGGTGTCCCAGGCTGCGCCTTACACGAGCTCCAAAAGGAACTAAACCCTCACTTAAATTCACTGTTCAGACTCAGCCTTACCACAGGCTATGTACACAAAGAATGGCATGCAGCAACAATCATCTCATTCTACAAAGGTGGTGCCACAACAGAACCTGGGAACTATCGCCCTATAAGCCTGACCAGCCTGGTCTGCAAAGCTATGGAGTGAATTATCATGGAAATCATAAACAGAGACATTGGGAACCTCCAGACACTGGACCCTACCCAATTCGGCTTTGTTAAAGGCAGATCCTGCCTCCTAAACCTAGTTGACATCTTTGAAACAGTTACTAAGGCCATAGATGAAGGGAAGGTAGTCCACACAGCCTACCTGGACCTCACTAAGGCCTTCAACACCATTTGGCATCATAGACAAGCTTACCAGCTTGAACATTAACCCCTATGTCACGAGATGGGTGGCCAACTGGCTCACGGATAGAACACACATGGTCAGAGTTGCGGGTTGCATGTCCGACTCTAAACCAGTCACAAGTGCCGTCCCACAGGGCTCGGTCCTGGGACCCCTCCTGTTCAGTATATACTTCTCTGAGGTACAGGCAAGCACGGGAAGACTATGGCTGACCAAGTTCGCAGATGACTGCAAACTGGAGGCCATAATCAACTCTCCGGCTGACACAGACATCCTCCAGAAGGGTCTTACAGAGACAGATACCTGGTGTCAAAACCATGGACTCAAGCTGAATGCCAAAAAATGCATAGTCATCCCCTTTGGAAAAAACAAGGTGCCCACGAATTACCACATAGGTGGTAATACACTAGGTACAGAAAATGTAATTAGTGACCTGGGGATCCAGGTAGATAGTAACCTCTCCTTTGATAATCACATTGTCAAAGTGGTGAGAAATTCCTCCTATGTAGCCCACCTAATCATGAAAGGGTTCACCTCTAGATCAAGAGAGGTCATTGTGCCCCTCTACTCATCACTCATTAGGCCCATAATAGAGTACAATGCCCCATTTGGTATGTACCTTAATCGGCACATGCAACAGCTGGTAAGACCACAGAAGTACCTCACCAAGAGGATCATGGGCCTCAAAGAGATGCCCTATGCAGCCTGACTAAAGAATCTCCAGCTCTACTCGGTTGCTTACTGCCTGCTCAGAGGTGATCTATGCCTGATGTATAAAGCCATGTCCAACCTGGAATTAATGGACATGCTCCACCTCAAGAAAACCAAATCTCTTAGAGCCACACGCTCCAGTGATTTAAACCTCAGCACAGCAATAAACAGGATGTGCTGGAGGGATAGATTCCTGTCCCAGAGACTTCCCTCGCTCTGGAATAGAATCCCAGGTTATGTTAGGCAGAGCCCCTCGCTGACTCTCTTCAAGAGGAATCTTGACGAGTGGATGGGAAATTGTAAATTTACTCCTGGGATCACTTCAGTGGCCCTGCTAGACAGAGGCCCAGGAAACTAATTTAAAAGGGAGGTGAAAGCCAACACATTCTGGCTAGGCTTATAAATGCCCTTGGGCAAATAGCCTAGTACTTACCTATGAACCTATGAACCTACACGCTCTACGGACCTAAACTTTGTCACCACAATAAACAGAACATGCCGGAGGGATATATTCCTGTCCCAGAGACTTCCCATACCACGGAATAAACTACCTATCTATATCAAACAAAGCTCCTCATTAGCACTCTTCAAGAAAAATCTTGATGAGTGGATGGGAAATAGGAAATTCACCCTGGGGATCACTTCTGTGTCTCTGCTCGACAGTGGCACAGGAAAATAAATTTCTTGGGTGGCAAAACCCAGGGTACCTTTTTGGCTGGGCTTGTATAGGCCCCAGGGCCGATAGCCTAGTACCTACCTATGAACCTATGAACCTTTGAGCCTTGCCTAAAAAAGGTAATATGGGGACAGCAAGAAGCCTGACCAGTATTCAGAAGCATAGGAGCGACAGGTGCAAACCATCTGTAGCAGAGCAACGAGGCTTGTCTATCATGTCATCACAGGCAGACAGAGACTAGATCCCCTTTGAATGACACCAGAAGCTCAGCCAATTGTTGAAGTTTATCGTCTTTCTGTTATATTGCAGTATCATGTAGGTGAAGGTAAGATGCTACTCAAGGTCAGGGTCATACCAGCCTGGGCTACATGATCATAGAGCTAATATATATCTCTTGCCATGTTGTCCTGGGAGGTATGTCTCAGTCATTCACACTGACATGTACAAAAAACACGTCATATATGTACCTGTTCTGGAGTGATGTAAGTGCTTGTGTTATGTGGTGGATCATAGCACCTGACAGACAAATGACAGTAACTTTCCCCTTGTCCAGCTGAGTGAGTGGAACATATGTGTACCTGATTATGAAGTCACCTATTACTAGTGTGTTGGGTATGTTGTTTTGCCTTAGGGCCTGTTGTGAGGCACACTTCTTTGGTGTATTATGTGTTTTTTGGCGTGTGCTTGGAGGTGCATGTTGCTTGCTTGTCTGCTTAGGAGGACATTCTCACTTTTTCAGATTAATATTTGTATTCTCTGAGCATGGTAATGTGTATTTATGTGTGCGTTTTGCTGGTGCTTATATTGTAGGTCTATGTGAGACAGTTGGTGTTGTGGTTGTATGATCCTACTCCTCCTGACTGTATTGTCCAGTATTGGGTTGACAGAGCTTAGCCACCGGTTTGACCCTGTGTGTGCCAGCATGTGGTGCATCAACCCATATATGATATGGTCATGGCCTATGCATACAATACACTCACAATACACCTAGTATGATAAGCCTGCTGAGCTTAGCAAATGTGAAAAAAACCTTTGGGCAAACTGTCAGCAAGTAATGTCTGTATTGCACCCTGTAACTCCATATTGCTTGCTGAAGTGTAAAGACGTACTTAGTTTGGATTAAGAACACCGCACTTGCCAACTGTGTGTGTGTGTGTGTGTGTCTGTCTCTCCCTGGGGAGAGAGCAACCTTTTTGGAGATTACTTACACCCCTTAAAAGTTGTATACTCATCTTTGTCAAGTCTGATTATGTCACCATCCTACAAATATACCTGTGGAAAAGTTAAAACCCAGTAATGTGTATAGCGCTTTGTGTAAATGCATACTGTTATTGTATCATAATGTAGTTAGGTAGGGGTTTGAATCCTGCACTTGCCAACTGTGTGTGTCTGCCTGAGGAGGAGTAACCTTTTTGGAGACTACTCACACCCCTTAAAAGTGGTATACTCATCTTTGTCAAGTCTGATGATGTCACCATCCTACAAATATACCTGTGGAAAAAAAGCTCCCAGTAATGTAGATAGTGTGTTGTGTAAATGTGTACTGCTGCATTATCATAATGTAGTTAGGTAGGAGTTTGAATCCTGTACTTACCAATTGTGTGTCTCCCTGGGGAGAAGCAACCTTTTTGGAGACTACTCACACCCCTTAAAAGTGGTATACTCACCTTTGTCAAGTTGTTGATATCACCATCCTACAAATATACCTGTGGAAATACAAAGTCACAGTAATGTGCATAGCGCGTTGTGTAACTGCGTACCGCTGCATTTTCATAATGTAGCTAGATAGGGGTTTGAATCCTGCACTTGCGAACTGTGTGTGTGTCTTCCTGGGGCAGAGCAACCTTTTTGGAGACTACTCACACTCCTTAAAAGTGGTATACTCATCTTTGTCAAGTCTGATGATGTCACCATCCTACAAATATACCTGTGGAAAAATGAAATCCCAGTAATGTTTATAGCGCATTGTGTAAATGGGTACTGCTGTAGTATTATAATGTAGTTAGTTAGGTAGGGGTTTGAATTCTGCACTTGCCAACTGTGTGTGTGTGTGTGTGTGTCTTCCTGGGGAGGAGCAACCTTTTTAGAGAATACTCACAACCCTTAAAAGTGGTATACTCATCTTTGACAAGTCTGATGATGTCACCATCCTACAAATATACCTGTGGAAAGATGAAATCCCACTAATGTGTATAGCGTGTTGTGTTAATGCATACTGCTGTATTATCATAATGTAGATAGGAAGGAGTTTGAATCTTGCACTTGCTGACTGTGTGTGTTCCAGGTGTGTGACACAGTTAGTCAATGTAGAGTGATTTTTGATTTTTCTAGTGTATGACTTATCACAATGACAACTGTATGTGCATTACACATGTAAGGTAGCTGTGGGTCAAATCCATATACATACATGTGACCTCAATTATTTCATAGGTGGGTACTCTGCTTTCTCCATGAACGCATCTGTTATCTTTGCCAGAGGTCACTTCTGTATGCTTGTGACAAGCTTAGCCACTGCAGTGATCCCTGGGCTACGTCTTCTGTTTCACATCCACTCATCACGGTTTCTATTGAAGAGTGTGAGTGAGGGTTTATTCTTGAGGTATATTTGAAACCTGTTCCAAAGCAAGCAAAGTCTGGCAAAGATGACTAATCATTATAGGTGTGCAATAACCTCTGTGGATCTGCATGCAAAACCCTTTATTGCTTATGTGCTCCACAGAGGGATTTCCAAAAACCTTTGGTAATGTGATCATCAAAGGAGAGATGACTTAACACATGGCTCTATGTATACATTAGTACCTGTTCCACATTTTTGGGGCTACTACCTATGTGGTACTCTGGGGATACTTTGTTTTCTAAAAGTTGATAACTATGCTTTCTTTGACTTATAGCTTTACAACATGGGTTTGAAACCAGGTATCTGTCTCTATAATACCCTTTTGGAGGATGTGTGTGTCATCTGGAGAATAAAGTATAGCCCACAGTATGCATTTTCATCAAATGTGGGCAGACATATCCCTACTATGTTTGCTTGTACCTAAGAAAGCTATATGCCAAACAGGAGTGGTCCCAGGACTGAGTGCAGGTGAATACCACTTGTTACTGGCATAGAATAGTACATGGAGGCTGAAAATGTTACTGTGTGTCCTACATCTGTGCGTCAGTTGTCAAGCCATCATCTAACAATCGTTTATGGTCAGTCTGTTGAGGTTATGTATAATACCAGAATGTGGGATGGGAATGAATTGCTGGTAAGCTATAGCTTGGCTGTGTTGACCTCCCCTCCCTCACCTATAGCCTTGTTAACTGGCTTGAAGTCTACTAGGTGTAGGAGCCATGATCTGGTCTTTAGAGAACCTAAGTGGGTATGGTGCAGTGTTTGCAGGTTCATATTGTCTCTGTTAATGAGTTCCATAATGCTGTGCTCCATAGCCTTCCAGAAAACATTTGTCTGGCTTATAGGGTGAGAGTTTCCAGGATCTGTTGTAGTTCTACCCTTAATCAATTTATGTTAACATTTGCACTGGGTGTGACGAGGGTGGACAGGTTTAAGAATAAGTATATTAGAGGGTCAGGCCAGGTTTGAAGGTTAGTAAACCAAGCCAGATATGCAGGATTAAGTTGGTTTGTACATGTGCTGAGGAGGGATGCAGAGTATATTGTGAAATAGATGCTAAGGATGAAGCCGCCAGGTAACAGGAAAAGAGGAATGCCTAAGATGAGGTTTATGGCTTTGGTGAGAGAGGACATGCAGGTGGATGGTGTAACAGCGCAAGATGCAGAGGGCAGGAAGAAATGGAAATAGATGATCTACTGTGGCGACCCCTAATGGGAGCATCAGAAAGGAGAAGAAGAAGAAGACATTGTAGCTCAGCCCTTGTGAACTGTGAACACCATTACCATGTGTCATTCCACAAGTATGTAACCTGTATAGAGGCTGCATCTGGACAGAGTGTTTAGGTGAGTGGTGACTTCATATGTCATCTTGTGTATGACACAGACAGGGACACTGTCCAGTACCATTGCCACTGTGGTTTGGACTTTGGTAAAGAGATGTTTTAACTAGAGAGTCTGTGAATCATCAGGTTTTACATTATTCAGATCTGGAAAT
This sequence comes from Protopterus annectens, assembly GCF_019279795.1. Classification (NCBI taxonomy): domain Eukaryota; kingdom Metazoa; phylum Chordata; order Ceratodontiformes; family Protopteridae; genus Protopterus; species Protopterus annectens. The sequence continues at coordinate 1,596,192,321 of NC_056739.1, forward strand.
GTGGCCCTTGTGTAACGACAGGGTGGTGAAATCCACATTCAAACTGTCTGACAAGGAATTGGTAATGTCAGTCAGATAAGTGTACTTCGTGACCATTTACATTAACTGTGACCTGATCTGAGATTTCCGCTGTAGATTATAGACAACACTAAAGAAAGCTTTAGTGTTGTCTTTGGAATCCTTGCCATTTTGTATTTTGAAGCTTGTCTTGTATGTTTATTGAGGGATTGTATTTTCCCAATAATACTGACCAGAGGAGTTATCCCTTCTTGGTATTAACTCTTTTTTGGTACAACTTCACACCTTCTATTATATATTTAGTTTATGGCAGGGGTCCTTGAGACTAATGCACTTTTACTGTATAAGTGAGAATTTCTTGTGTTTGTGATAGCACGGTCCATGCAACCCTGTAGGTGAACAGTGTGCATTACTAAAGGATTATGCAGCTGGAACAGTGTTAACCTTAGTAATGCAAACCAATGACAGATAGCAACAACAGCATCACCCACAGCACAGTGTCAACCCGTGTCATACACACACATGCGTACTCAAGTTCCAAAATGTGTGTAGTACAATGCATACTGGCCACCAACAGAAACTATGACTGTTAACACTGGCCAATACAGGGCATGTCAAACTGCCCATGTGTCCAATATGCATGTACATGCAGACAGTGCACCTCCACCATGTACACAAATGGACACCTGCAAACCTGTGTTGCACATACCCCACACTTACTGTCCACTGTATAATGCATGCTGACACAAGTACACACAACAGCCAAGTGGCACATGGGCAAACAAAACACAACTGGAATAAACATTGGTGAAAACAATACAACATTGCTAATTACAACTTTAATGCATCATGCCTGCTCAGCTACACCCAAGGATATCATTACACTTTACTGCTGACAACATGCTACACATCCAACCATTGCTATACTTTATTAAAGTCACCCTGTGCATCAGCACCATGTTAGCCTGTTCCTGCATCAATGTTACAGATGACAGGAGGTAGCACAGGTTTCATCATATGCACAGGGTGTATTGTTGGTTTGCCAGAGGCCTACACTAAGCCATACAATCGACATGTGTGTATGAGTGTGTGTGTGAGGGCCATGAGTACTGTTATGGGCCAATGTTGATGTAATGTGTGCGAGTATGTGTTTGCCCTAAGTTTCTGGTTTATGTGTGTGTGTCTGCATGCACACAGTTCCACCATGTGGCTGCCATATACGGGGATTTGTGAGACAGCTACAGACTGTATCTGGCAGGCTTTACAGATCACCGTCTCTGGCCACGGATATGGTACCTGTGCCTGGTAGGGGGGTACAGACAGTATCAGGTACTAATCCAGATTGAGTACTATCTGAAGAGGTTGACATATGTCCACTGGATCCAGGTCCCTGCTGGGACTGGCCAGAGCCACGTGCACATGGTCTGCTAGAACGGTCTATGGACAGCCCCCCCAACATTGCTGGGACTGGTACTGGCACTATGGGAGCAGCTGTGACTTGCTGGACGTCCACGGCGACCTCCAGCTGCTGATGTTGCTGGCATACATCCATGTCGACATCTCAACCATCCCGCATTGTCCTGACACATGGACATGACATTGTGGAGGACATCCAATGTCTCACCCCAACGTTTATCAATGACCTCAGTGTAGTTACGTATGGCACCTTCTAGGTCATGGATGCTGTCATTTACAGAGGTGTTATGAGCCCTCTGTGCCCTTAGTCCCTGTCTGGTGTACCGCTCCATTCATGTCTGTGCCTCCATGACAGCCTGGAACATGTGTGTGGTAGAAAGAGGTGTGGCATGTCTGCCAGGGGCATGATGACCAGCAGTGCTCTGACGAGAACCCCTGGGCATCTACCTATGTGGTACCATTCCAGACATCTGGCTATGGCTGCTGTGTCCTGATACATGTGCAATAGATATCACACTGTCCTGACCAGTGCCAACCGTACACTGTCCCTCAGCTAAGGGCAATGGTGATGATGGATGTACAGGCAGTATGACTGTGTGTATGGATGGGGTGGAGACTTGTATACTGTCAATTGGTGGCCCAACAGACCCTGATAAACCTGCCTGTGCCTCAACACACCTATCCTCATCATCACTGTCTGTCTCAGTGACATCCGGTTCCCTGCTGTACTGAACCAGCCCCACCTCGGTACCTGTGAGAGGAAAACAGAAAACACAATTTAAGACCTGAACATGACTTCAGACCACATGCGCACATGCACACATGCACACATGCACACATGCGCACATGTGCACATGCGCACATGCACACATGCACACACACAAAAATACACTCCTCCCTAAAGCAGACACACACAACACCAGCAATCTCAGAACATACAGAATAGCAGTTATGGTGGGGTACAGTATCACAAGCAAAACAGTCATATCACACATGTCAGCATGCAGGACATGTGTTGCTCAACAGCATGCAGTGCACGTGTAGACAGTCCTTGTTACTAACAGTATACATGGCTTTGATGCATGTGTTTTGTTATTAGGTGATTGGCCTCCCCCTGGAACACAATGCATACATGGACAAAACATTGCTGTGCAGGTATTCATAACCCTGTAATGTACTGTGCACCATAACTCACAGGTGTACATACCATTGCTGGATGTGTATCTGTGTGTCAGATCAGTATCCAATGCTGATTACAGCCTCTGTGTCTTTATCAAATAATTGTGGACACATTTTTAGCACATGCATGATGAGTATTCACGCAACATCATCAGTGGTGCATGGATAATTGATGGAATACCAGTCGGCCACATACCCAATGTATGGTACTTATGGTGAGTGTAGATCATATTGTGGACATGCCAGTCATATCCATGACATGGCATGCTAAAACACAACTGCATATTTAAACACTACACATAACCAATGTGTGTCATATGACCTAGTCACTCAATAGCATCACAAGACATATATGTGTCAGTTGTGCAAATGGTGATTGGTATGCATATTGTTTAGAGGTGCATATGTGTGCACACATGCAACATTAAGGTATATAGCAATGAAAGCTATGTGTAGTACTGTGGTTACAATAACTGGATGGGATATAGTACCATAAGCCATCATCATGAAGCATCATGTGGTCACTCAAGGTTACAAATGTTTCCCAAACCAGCACTAATCATGCTGTGCCAGAACTGTACTACCTTGGCTATATTCACCATTTCACAACCAGTTGTTACGTGAGTTTGTAAGGAGGCCAATAAGAAGCATTCCCTAACATGAATGTGTAGTGTGTTGCAGAGTGTTTATATGCCCCATGAAAGGCCTCTAACCCTCAGGTATATTATGTGTAATGTGTGGATGAGAGTTTGGATACTGGAGTGTGTCTTTACAGAGGGTTTGGGAATCCTTTATGTGTAGCATGTTAAAATGCTATGTGTATGACCTAGATGTGTATGTTATGTGCATGTTGAGTATCAACTGTGCCTATCCAATGGTCACTACAGTCTAGCCACATTTGTTTGAGATGGTCTGGGTATTGCATGTGTTTGAGGCAGCTAATCACATTAGTGAGATGTGCGTGCTCTTAAACCAGACATGCACAGCATGCATTACGTGTAGGTGTGTTACATGTGTACATGGCCTACATCTTAACTATGACATGCACTTTTTATTTACAATAATAAATGTAGAACACACTCACCAGCATCTGTCCGCTGTCTTGATGTCACCCCAGAGGGACCTACATAGAGATGAGACAGTTTGTCAGTGGCCACAGCTGTGGCATTGCTACTGTGTATTTGCAATTTTGCAGTACAACAACAGTTTACATTCATAGGGCTACAGATTATGTTCAAAATGATCAGTATTGCACAACAACAGGCTCCACATCTTTGAACGACACACTCCACATCTCACATATGCATGATCTACCAATACAGATAACAGTAGTCTACAGATATGCCATGTTACCTGCATGCTCTATGTGTGCTTGCTGGGTGGCTCCAACCTCCATCATGGTGTATGTCTGCTGCTGTTGTTGTTAGGCAGGTGCCACCAGGCTCAGGAGCAGCTCCTCCACCCTGGTGAGGGGGGACGGACATTAACACCACCTCCTGTTGCAAGCTCTTGTCTATGCACATCAGTAGCACACTGATGGACATGTCTGAGAAGATCACTGTAGTGGTGGCGTACCTGCTCATATGTCTGATTATGCAGGCCTACCTCATTTACCCTGTGGACAACATCTTACCACATTGTAGTACACTCCTGCTGGCCCTGGCTGGTTCGTGAGAACATGAGACGGTAGTGCTGAATCATACTGCTAGTAATTATATCATCTTCAGCACTACTGTAACTGGGGTTTCTATGAAGGGCCATGATCCCTGGAAGACATAAATACAAAAATATGTCTGAGAAAGTCATATGGCACATTTAGCATTATACAGTACAGATATCACTGAACTGCCATATATAGCAACCTATTAGCTAACTGAGAGTGAAACACTGTAACTGCCACTTATCACTGCTCACCCCACAACTGCTTGAAAGTGCCTTGCTCACTCTCTATCTAATGAGCCATGTTCTGCACAGCAACAAAATAAAATCACTATATAAGACTATACAAGAGTACCTGGCACACTGTATGCAACACGATGCACCACCTAGCCACAGCAGATATACATCAAGCTGATGTGTAAAGAAATATATCATCCATCACAATCAGTGTAAGGTCCAGTAAATGTATTACTATTATACCACACAACTTGTTAATGGCAAACCCATGGCCAAAATATGTGCACAATTGGGAATATAGGTCGCATACGCTATGAATGTTGCTAGATACGCAGTTATATGTTTTACCACACATATGTCAAAGGACATGTTACAGACATACCCACACACATCAGACATAATTACAGGACACAAAGGTATGACAGCCCAGATAAGCATTCCTTGTGTATTATACAGTACTGTGTGTCAGTACTTACACAACCTTAATCTTGAGAAATGTAATCTGTGATGAATACAGGGACCACACAAAACAGTGGATGCAAGCAATGTGGACATACACCATACTTTGCTGTACAGGCCCAGAGCTTCAAGTAGTACTACAGTACACACAGGATTTGGATTCAACATCAGTACCAATCAATAATCATAGATGTAATGCTTTAGCCTCCAATGACACACCCTAGTTAAAACCAAGGGACTTAATTACACTGTATGCAATAGCACTTGTTCTGCCTAGCAACAGAATACACAGCTTTTGCTAGGATCAAAGCAGAGACCCATAATACCATGACATAAATAGTTTCCCACTAAGCTATCCCACAGATACATATCTTTGACGTATTCACAAACATATTGACCATCACAGTCAGTCAACAGTACAGAGAATCTATTGCAACAAGTAGATGTAGGTGTGTATGAGTATATATAACTATATATATATATATATATATATATATATATATATATATATATACATATACACATCCATTGGTCTACAAATACATATATATATGTAGGCACATATACATTTCACCTTTCATAGTGAGAATATCAATTACACAAAGGATGTAAGGTGTATAGTAATGTAATAAAATCGCACAGTCTTGGGATAAATGAATTGAAGGTGTTCACAGCCCAGGTAGCTTTAGCAGGCCTTACTGGCTTCAACATTGCAAACTGAACAAACCACCCACAGTGTTTAACCACCACATATCATATGCCAGCACTGTATGCTGTCTTGTTTGCCACACACTAAAACCTACATACAAATATGCGCATACTAACCTTCACCAACATATGTATATCCACCCTTCACAAACAGTTGCAATATGTCCCCTGCTCTATGTACATATACAGATGTGAATATATATGACACATATATGTTTTTCCTTATGTGTGTGGCATACACACAGAAGGTCCACACTGTTGTAAGTCCCTGGACCTCACAGCTGAACTGTTGGGCCTTGCTGCAACACAAACAGGTGTCACATATGAACACACACTAACATTAGGGGGGTATATATGGCTAAAGATGTTAGATGCTACAGCAGTTGTCAATGCTAAGCTACACTTTAATATGACTATCATGCATATGTTGTTCTGTCACACCCATGTTTATAAAATGTCAGTGCTAATCCCCCCCAACAGCTATTGGCCACACTACTGTACAGAACACAGATAACATGGATCAGAACTTTGACATTTAATGCTGAGCTACACATTTCACAGGTATGTCCCACTGCCCACAGGTACACACAGTATTGTCCATAGCAGTAGTTAAGCAGAACATCTGTGCATAAAGAAGTACTGCTGCCACATATGAATGGTTCATATTATGTAGACTATTCTTCAATAACATCTACTACATGCCAGTAAATACATATGTGTCACATACCTTTCCTTTGTATGATTTGGTAATATTTATTTTTCTTTTTCCTTTTCTGTCTCTCTCTCTCTCTCTCTCTCTCTCTCTGTCAGTCTCTGCAATAGAGTGATTGAGTTTGTTGGCAGAGATTGCAGCCTGCTTTTGTAGGAATTTGCACATGAGCATGTGATGGCTTCTGCACCAATTAGTGGCCACCATTTGCTAATTGCATGCAGCCTGCTGTGTAGTAATTGCAGTAATCACTGTCATAGCAACCCAGTACTATAAATTGCTAACTCATGTAGGCGTGGCCCTTTCAGCTTTCCAGGATGGAGATCATCCTTGTTTGCTGTGGACATCATTGTTTAAGACAGAAGGTTGGCATAGTTCTTATATCAGAAGCCAGGGGTGTAGCCAGAGATTTACATTTTGTACTCAGACCTAATGTTGCTGCTTTCAGTACCCACTTGTCAGTGTAGAAATGTACTCACCCCTCAAAATGCTACCCCAAGATACATGGAAAGATGTACTTTCTTTTCAACTGTTACAATTAACTGCCATACCAAGCTAGTTATTGAGATGTATTGCTTTGGCACAAGAATTGTTTGTGAACTGCTATACTGTGAATATTCAGTTACTCAGTTCTAAACAGTTGGTGCTTTTTTAGTGTTGACATTAGCACAAGCTGCTCATAAAAACTGGACACATTTCAGTATTGTGAGTATGTTTACCTACATCCTTGGTAGACCCTGCACACACAGGTGTATTCTACATTTGGGTAGGGTTGCAGAAGTACAGAGAGCGTAAGTACTATTGTGTGGATTTTATCTTGCTGGACTTACAGGGTTGCTGTGTACATGTTAGTTTATCAAGGCAAGTAGTCTGTCTGCGTAACTCCCAACTGTGGACCTATCCACATGATAGCCAGAGAATAGCCTGTTATTTTTTGTCTGTGCACCACACAGGTCTTTTCAGCAATAGAGCAATGGCATTCTTACAGTTGGTTGCTACCAGTACATGGCTACATCCATTTGTATTTCAGTGTTGTATTCCTACATAAGAGTATGCTTCTGAAACGCCTTCCAAAGCTATTTGCACAGTGTGTAACAGCAGAAGGGCTGATATGCCTCTGTGTTTCTGCCTCTGCCAGACCTCTCAACCACTCAGGTACATATTTGAGCAGACTCAGGGAAAAGTAAAGAAAAAGCCAGGGACAATCAGGGACACCTTTAAAATATTAGTGCCATTAAGTTGAGACATTGAGAGAATCAGAGCATATGAATGAATACACCTTTTCTGAAGTAAAAGAAGTGTCTAACTCTTAATTATTGTCATTATTCATTAAGTGTTATTCACCACCTTTCTGGCCAACGTCAGTAGTTTTCAGAGGGATTCAGAGGGACAGAGCTAAAATTTGTTTCAAAATCAGGGACATCCCTGAAAATTAGGGACAATTGGGAGGTATGGCCTCTGCCCTAAACAGATATGCCAGAGTTTGTGCTGCTGTGATACTGTATGGGGTTGTAAAGTGATGGTGTAACATTATTTCCTGCTAGAATGGCTGCTTTTCTTGTCACAGTCATGTAATGTAATCCCACAACAACTGTTGGTCAACATCCACAAAACAAGTTGTGTGGTATGGTATTCCTATTTTTCCTTTACATTCACTCATTCTGATGCATGATATATTTATTTAAGCACCAACTTGATGTATATCAACTGTGGCTTAGTGGGACTTCATGTTGTGTAGTGTGTGCAAGATCCGGGGTTTGAGACTAACATAGGTGTTTTATTTTTCTCCTGAGCAGAACAAGGGCCCTCACATACAGAGTGACTAAGGCACTTTTAAGCAGTTGTAAGTGGGTTTGCGCATTGCTGCGCATTGCTTAGCCAAGCGCAAACCCGTGCAAACCCACTAACTACTGCTTAATAGTGCTTACTCCCGCTAACCCCCGTGCTCATTTCTTTGAAAGAAAAGAAAAATGGGGAGATAGGAAAGTGGTGAAAAAGGGGCACAAAGAGGGAAATACAGTATGGAAAATAGTTTGGGATGTGCAGGACGGTTGTAGGGAAGGTCCATAGCTGCTCATTTCTTCAACAGCAACAGCTGTGCATATGCAATAAATTTGGAGGTAGATATGAAACCTTCAACCCCTGAGAGAGGGGTGAGGACAACAAAGTATGTTGTAATGCCAACTAAATAACATTTCATGTGTCCAGTGGACATGTTTGCAAAATGGGCAGCTATGTATGGGGAGTCATTTTTTTTTGGGAGCAGATGGCCCTTTTTTCAGGTGAGAGTGGAATGTGGGGTAGCGGAAGTAGTTATATTTGGGGAGGTAGGTTGGGGAGGTAAACAGACAAGACAAACACGATGCATACAGGGGCAGTATATGACACGTGGTGGGTGAACACCTTTGACAGGGAGGGATGTTTGGAAATCACAAGCCCATGAGCCCCCAGATGGAAACAATGGGACTGAGGTCCCCACCCATGGGCAGTCACCATTGCACCTTCACGGCCCAGAGGGTGGCTGTGCTGGGGGCTGTGTAGGAGGGGCAGACTGACCCAGGAGTTGTGCCACTCAAGCCTCAAGCTGGCATAGAGGTTCTGCAATAGAACGTTCAATCTCTCTATGCACCACAGCCCAGACCGTTCAAAGGGTAATAGGTGGCCCTCCTCTGCCCATGCTTGCATGGGGGGCTGAGCCCCATCCTCTGCAGCGCTTCCACCCAAAGGTGGCACAGGGCTAATGGAGGAGGAGGTCCCAGGCTGGGCACCGGATCTGCTGGTGCCAGGTGCCACGGCCAGCTGTGGTGGGACAGGTGGGTCCGCTGGGACCAGCCTTCCCATACAAACTATGTTTTGGAGAGTTTAATAAAGATATTGCTTAGTAACAGTCAACAGCATTCCCAATTAGTTATAACAGCATGCAGAAGTATTCCCATTAACCCAACACACCAGATTTTCAACAGTTGAAAAGCAAGCATAACACATGCATATATAGAACAATAGTGGACATTACAACAGCATGCAGGTGAATTGATGGCAATAGGCCACCAATATTGTGGTATTTTAACAGGGCACATGCATAGAGATAAATGCAAATATTTATAAACCAATAGGACTTATGTCCCAACAAATGTTTTGAGATTAAACATACCGATTGAGGTGTGGAATTGCATTTTTTATGCACATACAGTAGGGTGGAAAAAGATAGCTCAATTAACAAATTATATATCCTTCTAGTTTTCACTACATTCCTATTAACTGCAGTTATATGTCCCTTACATGTATTATTACACTACTCAATGCCCTTATATTGTGCAATTGGATTTTGCTAGATCATTATATACATGAGCTGTATCTTACATACAAACTGTCCAAGATGCAGATGTTACTGCTACATATTTTGAGAGTTGCTCACACACACTACTACTATGATGGTATACTGACAGCTCTACTTTCATATAATTATCTAGATATGTTCAGGTGAAAGTATCAGTTATATGTTAACAGCTCCCTACATTTCTGGCAGCACACTGACATTTCTGGAGAACACAATACCAAGCTACTCATGTGCCAGATTAACCTGTACATGCTGGGAATGAACCAACAGTTGAGGGCTGTAAATATGCATAAAAGCTGCTGGCACTCCCTTCATCCCCGTTATATGGGCCTACCCAAGTGTAGGTTGACACTGCTTAATAAAACACTACTATTTGTAGAATGCAACAGTAGAACAACATATCAAAGAAAATGGCACAGACGCACTCCAGGAATTATACATTTATTAAAGGATTATTGCACCTTTATTTATTGGGTTAAAACACTTTTTGAAGGCTCTCTCATTTATTTTATATAACAGTACATGCAGAATAATTACTAACCTGCCTGATGATGCAGCCTTTGCAGCCTATCTTCATGGGCTTACTGATTCATAGCCCAGACACCTGCAGCTGTGAAGTAAAGGCAGTGATATTGAGACATACCTATCCATAGTATAGACAAGCATAGCAATTCTTAACTACTTAATACAATGGCTACTTACTCAGTACTGGGGCATTAGGTATCGCACAGGATTCCTGGATCCACTGGTCCAGTTGATCCTCCCTACGTCACTTCAGGTCAGAATAAAGGTACCTGACCTGCTCACCAGTCTGAGGAACACTAGTGGCACTGGTGAGATCATGAGCAAGACTGTTCCAGGCCTCCGTTTTATATTGGGTACCCTGATACTGGCCCCGCAGGAGTCTTTTCTCATGATTGTGGACAAGGAGCCAAACCATTACTTTGGACTCCTCAATGCCTCAGCGTTGTACTCTAAATCGAGTACCTTCTCCAACACCAGCCATGCTGACTGCAGAAGAAAGCTACAACCAGTTATAGCAAGTATTCCCGCTTGTTGAGCTTAAATATGCCTCATTTCCCGCACTTATTTGTGATTGGCCAGTTTTGAAAAAACTCAGCTGTAGGCACACCTGCTTAGTTGATGCTGGCAATGTTTAAAATTCCTTTGATAGATATGTGTCTGTTGAAAGTGCATGTTTATGAAATGCTGTCATGGCTTAGTGGTTAAGTACTGTGACTATAGTGCTCAGTATCATGAGTTCGAGCCCTGTCACTGCTTTTTATTTTCCTACTGGGCAGACCTGACTAGTTAAGGTACAGTAAAGGAGGTGTGGCCGTGTTTAACTGACTTTGCTCAACTTTGCCCGACTTTGCTCAACATTGCTCAATGTTGCTCGATGTTGCCCGACATTGTGCTGGTTAGTGCGGTGTGCAGCTACACGCAAATACGTTGTGATTGCGCTTGTTAGCGTGGTGCGCATCTACGCGCAAAGACATTGCTCTGGTTAATGCGGTGCCCAGCTATGAGCAATTGGATTTAAATATGCTTAATACTGGTAAAATGTGCTTAGCAGTACTTTATATTGCTTAAAATAGGGTACTCATGCCTCAGAATGCATAATCATTTCACCTTCATATATATATACAATTTGTTCACTACTACATTTAACTTTTCAATGCTTTTACAAAACTTATGCATAAAAAATGTCAGGAAATATTTTTGCATACAGATTTCCAACAGAAAATGGAATGTGCAGTAGTGGAACTCGAACCGGGAATGCCTCCTCTTTGTACAAAGGCTCTAACCACTATGCTATCGATTTTGCTTAATTTGCATATATTTTCTTATTATCATCTTCTGGTGTCTAAGCTGCTATCTGTAGCTAAGCAATGGGCAAACCCACACAAACACATGCAAATAGGGGCAGCTATATCAGATGAAATAAAAAAAAATTAAAAAATCTTTCTATTTTTAATTTTGTCAGTTGTTTAATGTTACATTGTGCACATGTGAGTGGATTCGCTCATGTAACAGGGGAGTGGATTTTTGAACTGCTCAGCAGTCTGACACATCCCCTACACTCGTTCATGCTTTGTGTAAGCTTTAGAGTTGAGGCAGCGAGCCCTCATTAATATGCATGGCACGCTGCCGTCATACTCTTAGACTGGCGCTTCCGTGTAAGACTAATCTAGTCTTACATGGAAGATTAGTAAATCCTGGGGTTTGTGTTTAATAGGATTGCTTTAGTGTTTATCATGTTGTGTTGTTAAATGATGATTAAACCATTTTGTCATCATTTTAGCACACTGGATTTTTTGCTGCTAGTGGGTTGCATTAGTTTTTTTTTTTTTTTTTTTTTTTGGTAGATTGGACATATAGTTACATTTTCCATTAGCTTTGCTTTGTAACCCTAGCTAGAATTCAAATGGGAATTATTTGACACATTTTTTTTGCTCTGTTTTCAGACACTGTAAAATATAGCCCCCTTGAGCATGCACAAAGGTTCTGTGACATCGAGCATATAGTGAATTTAAAACCTTTGGTGCACACATAATATACAATTTTATATATTGATACACACTGGAAACTACACCTCTGTACCCCTAGTATATGCACATCATATGTTTTTATATTTTAAACTCAACGGTTTTAAACGGGAACATATGTTACACATTTTTCTGGTTCTCCTGCACAGACTGTCATGTATGTTTTTTTAAAGCACATAACACATAAATAATACTTAATATGACTTAAACACCTAGTTTTGTGTCAGTTTATCTTCACATTTCCATATTTTTATAATTAATTAATTTACAAGTTTGTTGCTCTTAGACTTGAATCTAGGTATTGTTAATACAAATGAGTTAGACAGATTTTTTTTTAGTAGTTTGACCTGTTTCTTACTTCTGGTTGACAATTACATTTAGTCTTGAAACACAGTAGTGATAGTACCCAGTTTCAGACCACAAACAAAGTTACACCAAAACCAGTTTATTCGATAAAGCTTTCGGGTCTACACCCTTCATCAGTATAATTTTACAACAGAAATGAGACATTTAAGTAGGAGAATCAATTAAACAAGTGCTTCAGCCCAACCCACTCACTCACTAACCTAAAATTATTTAAAAGGGCAACCCCATACACACAAAATAATATTTATATATACATACAAAGAATTTTTATCTATAACTTAAATTCACTTTAAATATCTCTTAAAAATAGCTTAAAAGTATATGCACATATATACATACATGCAACACATACATGCATAATTCACATTATTCCAATAAATTAATTTAAACATATATTTATACCTATAAAATATATAATTATTATAATAAAATAATGCCCTCTTACTATAGCTAACAGCTTCATAATTTTTCTCTTTGCTTCTTCACTAATAAGGGTTTTAAGTTCACAGCATTATTCAAACCTGGACTCATGTCTGCTTGAAGCCTAATGATCCATTCCAATTCCTTTAATTCTAGGAGATTATTAATGTCTCCCTTTCTTATACTAATATTGACTGCTGCCAATACCCTAAATTTAAATATACGATTACTTCCTTCTTCCATAATATGCTTACTTAAAGCATTAGTTTGTAGCTTTCTTCTAATGTCTGACTTGTGTTCTATTATCCTTTCTTTAAGTTTTCTAGTAGTTTTGCCTACATAAAATGAAGTGCAAGCTAAACACGATGCTAAATATACAATTTTTTCTACATTGCATGTGGTCAGTGTATTTATTTTATAAATCTGTCCATCAGTAGGATGTTATTTGAGTGTAGAGATTATTGTGAACATCCTACTGATGGACAGAAACTGTGAATTCAACATATCCTGGATTGGATTTTTTATTTGATTTGCTAAGTTTAAGTGATTTATTTGAGCAGACAGCTTCATTTTTATTTACTTATTTTTATAACAGTTACTAACAGTACTAGGTTCATATTGTTTCAAATCTTGGAAGTATTTTTGTATAGTAATTCCACTGAGAACATCTGGTGGAAAGTTTCTTACAGTGTTTGAGATTGTTCTGTTTGATTTGTCTGCAGATCCATGCACTTACTTTGGGACATTATTTATATAATTTCATTGAGTTTTCAGAAACTCAAAATTCATATGGTTGGAACCATATGATCAAGTTTCCAAAAACACAAAATTAAAAAAGAGCAACTCTACATTTTAATAGGGGGTTGCAAGCCCCCATGTACCCCCTTCACCCTTATATATACTAACTCCAAGATCGCAATACAGTGGAGAAAAGAGTTAATTCCCCATTGAAGCACTTCTATGTAGATAATGGTACAGTGGGGATCAGGGAAAATGTAGATTTTTTGTACTTTTGAGTTTTTGGAAACTCAGTCATGTGGTCTCCACCAAATCAATTTCAAATTTCTGAAAATTCAGTGATATAGTATAACTCTCTCTCTCTCTCTCTCTCTCTATATATATATATATATATATATATATATATATATATATATGTGTGTGTGTTCATGTATATATCCTGTCAGTGTATGGAGAAGAGATACCAAAGTAGAAAATACTAGCATAAAAGGAGTAAATATCAATATCCACTTTATTGAAGGCTTAGGCAGAAAAGCAGCAGACTGTGATTTCATTAGTCCAGCGTTATGCATTCTAAGAGACATGATTTCGGTAGACAGTTTAAATTTTACATTCAGCCAGTCATTTGGCCAGGAATATCTAATCAAGGAAATAAAAACAAAAATACCAGAAAAATGGGGGGAAAGGGGTTTGAATGTAATGATAATAATTTAGTGATTGAGCACGTTCCTGCTATATTTTAGTGGTGAAACTTCAGTCATGGAAAAGGATGTACTGCACATTCATTTCATGCCCTATTTTACCTCCATAACTGTCAGAAAGTTGAATAAATTATCTAGAATGCACAGAATGTTGTAGACTACCTTTATAACACCACTGTTTTCTCATCCTTGATTATACGTATCTTTAATAATTTGCAGATAACATTTTTAGTGCTGAAGATTAAACAAAATGTAGCTTGCCATTTCAAGAGTATATCTACCAGTATTATTTAAAAAGTTGTATTAACGTGCCTTTCTACCAGATAATGAATGACAGTAATCCAGTAAGCCAGACAACCATTATGGGCTATGTGGACTTCAGCAGGCCTTTAATGGTATTCTACATAAGAAGCCAATGAACATATTGGAAAAAGGGTTATAAAAATGAAATGATGATTATGTATTTGGTTAGGAGGCAAGAAACGGACAACAGTGGAAAAGGCCCATTTTATCTCATTTTTGGTTTTCAGCAGAGCTCTAAGTTGTGCACAGTGATGACAGTAACTCATGCAATGTTGCCATAAATGGATTTAGTTTGCAGTCTTGGAGAAGACATGTGGTAGTATGGCCACAAGCAACTGTAGCCATTGCAGTGGCTGGACACGGGATAAGGGCATGAGTAAAGCTGCACTGTGTTTTTTGAAGAAGTCTGCATGCTCTCCCTCCACCACATAATTTATCTTGAGCCACATGCGCCACCAGCATAAAAGTGAAAACAAATGGGACAGTTCATCAAATTTCAGTTAATAAAGCAGGATTTGCTAAACTAGCCAAATGGTATTTGGCAGACTGGTTTGTTCCTTTTAAGTATTTGATAATAACTTTCCCTTTCTTTATCAGAACTCTAGTTTGACTTTTATTCACTGATGTCTGCATTTTTTTCAGCTTGCCACCCACCCTTCCCCCAGCTGACTGTTGAAATTCCATGGACTGTAATTGTGATCCTTGATGCAGCAGAACAGAAAATAAAAAATGTGAATCTGGGGGGAAAATATACGGAGTCTAAAGTTGTTATAGCTTAGAGCAAGAAGTATTACTCCTTCTCTGAGACACATGGGAGAATAGCTGCCCATCTCAGTGATACAAGGGGATATATAAAGTCACCCTGTGAAAAATACTTTAAAGGTGTAACAGCATGCTTCATACCTTACTTGGTGTAATGTGGAAATGTCTGTACTCTTGCTCATAGTCATTGATGACCAGCAGCAAATGTTTACCAAAACAGACAGAAAATCTGGAACATTTTATTTCAGCAAAACAATCCAAGTAGCAATTCTAGTTAAGAGTCCTAAAAATTTACTTTGCAGACTTTTAAACTTTAGTCTAAAATGTTTAGTCAGTCTGACTCCTGGCACTGATTACAATTCAGTCTTCCATCTTCTTATGGTCTGGAATTAGGGATGAACAAGGACACCACAGTTCAGACAAATCTCCATTGCTAGTCTGTTGTACATTTTGTTTTTGTCCTATTACTAAAAAGGCTTTCTGACATTTTTAGGTGAATCTAAAATTTAACAACAGATTTGCACTGCGTGACCAAAGAGTGGGTCCTGTGGAATTTGTCTATATATCTGTAACTTCCATCCTTCAGCAAACTGATTTTATCCTTGTCTAAAACATGGGCCTTAATATTCTTGCCAAGTCAATGTCTCTCACAAACAGTTGCAATATTTATCCTGTCAAGTTCAACTGAGATTGAAAGCAGTGACTTGAGAAGCAACTCTTCAAAGACCTAAAACATTTGCCAGTGTTTTATTAAAGCCTTCAATTAGAAATTTTCATAAGTTTGTGAATTTCCATGCCTAAAGCCATGTGGATTTAAGTTTCATTTTTAATATGAATTTTCTGACTCTAACCACTTGATAGGGAAATTAGTTGCAAATGCTTTGAGACTAATGCTGGTCTGTGAACTTACTGGATTTTAGATTGGATTTCTTCATTTACGGGGTTTGGCTACTACAGTTTTTTTCTTGTATTGTATTACATTTTGTTTTATTTAAGATTTAATTTTGTTTTACCTTAAACCTAGCCTTAAGCAGCATTCTATCATCAGCAAGAAAGATGTGGCAAAGATTAATGATTTCAACAACTGGCTTAACTTCTGGTATCATTCTAAGGTGGTAAAACATGCATTAACCTGAGAATAGATGGTAGACAGTCATAAATGCTTTGCCATGAATAGCCTGTACCTATCCCCAAAGCTTTTGTATATTAGATAAAAACTTGTCCATCCCCACCCACTCTTCCATAATGCCTTCTTTTAATCACTGTCAGTCTTCCATAACTTTCAACATAACAAAACAGAAACTGGATAGCATAACGGTATTGCTGCTCAATGGTAGGAGCCTTAAAAATAATTCACTGTCTACAAGCACTGCTTACCCTGGAAAACATTGATATATGCATCATTATAGAGATCTGGTTTAAAACCTGTGAGAGCACTTCATCAGTGCAGGGTTTCAGTATTTACCACATGTTCAGACTCACCAGATTAAATGAAGGCACTAAAAGGCAGCAGTGTGTCCATATATTTAAAAAAAAAAAATCACCTTCAGACTTGTTAAACAAGATAATGACCTGGAACTCCTCCAGTTACAACTTACTATTAACAAACCCCTTATCATATCATAGCTATCTATAACACCCCCCTTTATGTCCCTCTCAACCCATTCCTCCTACCTAACCAGTATGAAGCCATGTGCATTCAGCCAAATGCCATTCTCCTAGAATAATTCACCTACCTCTCGATTAACTGGAAGACTTACACATCCTCATCCATGTTTGCCCAGATATTTCTGGACTTCATCAGTACAAACTCTGTAGACCAGTTAGTCCACACCCTAATCGAGGCCAACAACGTATTGGACATAGACCTTAGCAATATGGGGATGTTTTGCTCCCTGCTATTTGCAACTTCTCCCTTGTTAAATTGGACCACAAATCAGCCATATTCACTTTGAGACTGAAGCTGGAAGCATCTACTAATACCTCAATATTCAGAGATTCTGCCAAGGCTAAACTACTAAAACTAAGCGAAGCCCTGGTTAAATTCAAAAATCCTTTGCATCTTGATGGCCTTACTGCTTATGCAGAATCCTTTACCACTGATTTCTATACACATGTAAATAGCTGCATAGATGCATCTGTCCCCCTCAGACATAGATACAGCACCAGATTTAAAATAAACCCCTGTGGTGGAACCCTAATATAAACAGGCTCTATAATAAAAAAATAAATAAATAATTGCATGAAAAAATACATTTTAGTCTCTAGATACCAGTAACACTTTTGCTAAATTTAGAAACCCAAAGGCACACACAGTGGGTAAAACACTTGCTAAGGTGTACTAAAGATAAAACTGCAGAACCACAGACAACAAAAAAAGTGTTTAATAAACCATAAATAAAACAAACAGTCAAACACTTCCGTCCCTTCCAAAATGGGACTTCATTGGAACCATCTGAAGCAAATAAAGAAGAGTGTTTTATACAAAGCATTAAAACCATGTGACACACCACTCAATTAAATCCTGCTCCTTATAGTTGTAAATCATCTTAGAAAAGTACACTTACAAAAACAGCTGAGGTAAAAATCAGTTAATAGAGCCAAATAGTAAGCCTACATCAGCAGAATTTGCAAAAAATAAGCTAAACCAGCAAAATAAAAATAAAAATGGAAATGAAAGTATAAAGAAAAAAATGTTTTGTATTTTATAATTCTGCAGCTTTGATTTTTTAAATGGGTGCAACTGAGACATTTTCATTAATACCAGGAGATATTGTGACTCAGTCTAAGCTGACAGATGAGCTCCCTTCTCTCAGTTTCATTCTCCGTGACCACCCCACTGTCTTTTTAATAATGTCCACTATACCAAACAGAAACTTAATGCATAGGTTGCAAGTCAGTGTGTGCTTGTATATTGCGTTAATATTTTTGTTTTTAATGGCATAAACGTGTTCATATATTCTTTTACATAGCTGTCTTTCTGTCTTGCCAATATAGAAAAAACTGCATCCCTAGCATACAGCTATCTATATTAATCCACTGCTACTGCAGTTTCCTACCCTCAAAACTATACATTGAGGTGGATTATCTATCATAATCAAACTGTCTTGCAGGATATAACTACAATATTTACAAGCCCACAATGCATAGTCCCTTTACAGGTGGTACTAATAACTGTTTTGGGATGTTCAGTTTTTGTATATTCAGTTATTTCTAATGACATCTTGGAGGGATAGGTATGTTTTGCAGAGAATATCTCTTCTTTGGAACTGTGTTCTTCTACTTCTTTTACTCTCTTCAAATGTAATTTGGACAAATGGATGGAAAGCTGCAGAGTCACTCCTGGTTTAGCACTCATTCCCCGTGGAAAGGGGAACAAGTAGATGTCCCAATATTTCCATGCTCTACCCACCTCTGGATTATTTGTATGTAAAATATAAGGTTTAAAAACTATGAAGGGAATGTAATGCTAGGCTTCTTAAGATCCTCACAGATCAATAGCCTAGTAAGTACCTATGAACTTATGAACTTATAGTGATTTCTTCCCTGCAGGAGTAACTTCAGCTCAATATGAAGACACCAGACTGCCAGAAAAGATGTATCAAACAACCAGGCCTCCTTATCAATCTCAGTGTGCAATGTATTTATGAGCTAAAAGTTCCTTATTAGAGAGCAGAAGAGGGAGGAAGCAGCAAACATGATATCTCCTGTTTGCCAGGGCTCATCAACTTTCAAGACAAGATCTTAATATTTTGAATTAGCATCTTCCATAGGTCTTGCACAGAAGTATTTCATTCTCTGGACCACTTTGTATATCACTGCTTTCAGATGATCACCTTTCTCTAGCTTAACGTATAGAACTTCTTTGTGAACTATGCAGACCACATGGAAGTCTGCTGCTCATTTTTGTTAGCCAACAACAGCTGTTGCTCCACTTCGTTCGTGGGTTTGGTGTTATCGACACAACAAGCCCATGCATGAGACTGTGTGACATCTGTGATATCTTTTTTCCCTCCAGAGTTATACTCATTGCTGTACTAGAATGGACTTTTCAGAAAAAAATATTTTGCGGGTCTTCTGCAATATCTTTAATGGAATGGCTTATGGTTTGCTTGTTCAGCTGTATTTCTTAGTTGCATTTGATGACCTCCTTTTCTTATTTCCAAAGCTGTCAATCAAGTCTCCAGCTGAATCAAAAAAACATTTTTTACCAACTCCACATCAGCAAATAAGTTTTTCATTTTTGGAAGGGAGCCATGCAGTGTAATGGCTAGCCAAAGTTACAGACACAATCATTTAATGCATGACTCAGATTTTCTTGCTTGCTGGTTACAGTTGTTTTAAGTTCAGAAAGACTGTGAAGCTTTATAGTCAATCGCAGTGGAAACATTTCAAGTTAAGATGAATGTTTTGTTCTGAAATGTCTTGTCTACAGGATTTTTTTTTGAGCTGACAGTATATCTTTGTATAACAAGCAAAGACTTCCCTTTGTGTGACATATTAAAGAAATCAAGCTCCAGCATGTCTAAAGCTCTTATGTTCTTCTCCCTCTTGTTTCTGCTTTTATTCTGTTTTGCAGGACACTGAGTCAGAATCAGTTAGTTTTATTAAATGTATTCATTGCTTTTATATTACAACCATTTTGAATGATTAAAGGATGCCTAAAATACAAACACTATAACTATGCCACTTTAATTTCTGGAACTTATTTACTGGCAGGGGAAAAGAGCACCATATAGTGTTAGCTTAATGCATAACAATCTATGGTCATGTTCTAACATCACTGTCATGACTAAGTCAGCTATCCACATGTGAGGTAAAAATACAAAAATATTGTGACATATGTATATATATATATATATATATATATATATATATATATATATATATATATATATATATATATATATATATATATATATATATATATATATATATATATATATATATATATATATATATATATATATATTCATCACATGACCTCATCATTCAAGTAGTTTTATTTGCTCATTTTCATACTTAATGCCTCAATGAATGATGCTTGGGAATAATGCAACATGCTATTTAGTATCCCATACACCTGTTCAGTTTCCCAAATTAACATGTAGGATATATCTGCTGCTGCTCAGAATGTGCTTTATTCTCAAGCATTAAAACCAGATATACAGTATAGTGGGTATCATCTTGTTCAAACAATGCTAACAATGAACAAATAGATTTTGCACCAGCTTAATCAATTCAGGCTTCTGTTAAACATAACTTATTAAAGTAATACAATGGGAGTTAAGAAAAGCAGTTACACAGGTCACCTTTAAGGTTCTGTTAAACATACACAGAGCATACTATTCAGATTGTAGGGCAGTATCATTTAATAAATAAAATATAACTTGTACTACAGTTCAGTAAGTTACTGGAAACACTGTCAATTTCAATAATACTCCTTCCACAGGGGTTTGCCTGAGGTTGCTCCTGTTTTTTTCGGAAGTCCCTCTTACTCCTTCAAACATTGTTTCTGGAATAGACTACAAGAGAATTGTATTGCTAAATTTGGAAGACGAGGTCAAGACTGATGTTGCAAATGGGTAGGCACCATAATGCAGCAACATTTTACAAAATTGCATCTTTCATTACTTTCTCAAAGTGTTACTTGGCAACATACACCTGAGTGACGTTGCACCCCAACTTCACCACCACAGCGTGTGTTCTGGTAGATCACTCATGAAAAACTGAGAAACGTGTTTTTCCTGGGAGTCTTAGAGCAATTGTACATAAATTCTATCTTCCATCATAAGCAGCTGTACCAAAGAAATAAATTATTAAATCTGGAAAATGGTTTGGGAATGATAATACATGTTGGCAGTGCTTTAATGCAGCAATTATACCAGACCAATGCATCACCACATATGGAAAAAGAAATTGAGAGTTGGGAGTGATGCTTCATGCAGGCAGTGCCTTACCACAGTAATTACACTTGACTGTGCAATCTATGGGAAAATGTAATCACTAAGAGCAGCAGCCACGCTTTACTGAAAGGTGAAAGATGAAAACATTTAACTTATTTATAAATTCATAGGTAAGTACTAGGCCAGCTGTCTTGCAGGTCATTTTATGCCAATCCATTTTCCATTTTGGTGCTTGAATTAACCTGCTCCTTTTGTTGTTAGATTGGCCTTACCCATCCCATGGTCGATAATTATAATTATATATTACCCCTAGTTAGAATATCTGGGATCATACCATAAATAATTTGGGGGACTCATTAATGAAATAAAGCATTTAGGAGATGCCTCTGACCATTGGTAGTACATGAGGCAGTCCTTGGGTAAGTTTTCTGTTTTTCATTGATAGATCCAAGTTACACTTGGATATGGACAGGGATGAGCTTTGTTTTATGTGGATGGGGAGTCTGTTCCAGAGCAGTCATATCCTCTGTGAGATAAACCTGTCCTTACAAACTGTTCTGTTGATGTTGCAGAAGAGGTTTATATCCCTAAACTAAGTATTTCTGATGCCATTTGACTTGCAGATGTACAATAAATCCATCACTGTTGGGATGGAGGCTTGCCCCCCTGCAAAAATGTGAAATAAGTTTTCACATTTTAGGGGGAGGTTTGAGTTCAATATTGCAGAAATTCGATCATCTGGTCCTTGATGATCAGAGGTTTGACGTTCTGCAGTTTCAATACTCTGAAGGGGAGCCATGTATAGACACACACACACACACACACACACACACACACACACACACACACACACGCACATGCATACATATATATATATATATATATATATATATATATATATATGTGTGTGTGTGTGTGTGTGTGTGTGTGTGTGCGCGTGTGTGTATAGACACACAGACACACACATATCTTTTTTGTAGGTGCTTCCTCCCCTTCCACCTTCTGACCATCAAGCATCCTCTATAGACACCAGTCCAATAACTCCCCAGGGGTGGGTAATCCCCAAATCCACTAGGCCAGGAACTATCTAGAGGAGCCATCATGCTGGCAGACATTGGGATTGCTTTGCTCTCATCAACACCTTGATTATGAGAGTGTTTTGCATGGATGACTTAACTCCAGCCCCAGTGGTGACATTAGCAATTGTGTCACTGCAAGGCTCACCTATGCCTCTCTCTCAATACATGCATGGCCTCCACATATGACAACAAAGTCTACTATCAGCAGTTTTGGTGGTTTTGCTCATGTCCTCTCTACATTGATTCCCACCTCCTGACATATTTCTGTTGTACAGCTGAGGCTATGTCAGCAGAGCAGCTGCTTCAGCTGGCAGGACTGACAACCTCTCTCCAGGATAGATAGACCCATCCTTCCTGTTTGTGCAATGAATTTCCCAAGCTGCTAATTGAACTAAGGTTGCCTGATCCATAGTCAGATCTTTATCTCTGTAGACCACTTGCACTATGAGATGGGGTAGGGTCGTGGGTGGAAAACACAGTAGCCACATACTCTGGGAGGTTGTGGTGAGCTAGGAATCATATCCTCCAGGGTGGAGACAAGCTGCCATAATAAAACCTTTGGCTGTATCTAATGTGAAGGCTTGGGCTACTAGAACTTGATGAGGTCTGTGGCAGGAAACGTATAGAACTGCAGTACTATGAGTAATCATCTTGATGATGTGTGCTGTTGTCCATGAAGTGGTCATCAACCCATCACCCTAATTATCTGCAAAATACCCTGAATAATTTACATGACAGTATATTAATATGGGGTTTTCAATGTGGGGCAGACGTCATGCCCTTGAGAATTAAGGATGTCAGTCAGATCTGTTGTGATGCCTAGTGCTGTTCCCAATCTGGCACCTCACCTTAACAGCAAATAAGCAAACTGCTTGCTACATTTTTAGCTAGCAGTTTCTACAATTTATGTTACTCACTTCACTTCTGAATGTAAATTTAATGCACAGAAGACTGATCAGCACTCATCAGCAAGTGCCAATCATGTTCTCTAACACTTTGTGCCTGGGGCAGCTGCCCCCTTTGCCATAACCATAGCAACACTTCTGTAACCTGTGTGATCACATATAACAGGGAAGAGGTAGAACTATATGAACATGGACATGCAACCTGATGAGATGTCTCAAATGTTGAGCAGGAGTGCCATCTGCTACAGCCTGTACAGCAACCAAGACTGAGTGTGGCATGCTGTGCCTCCTTAGGCAACTCTGAGGCCTTCCTTCTAGTGATCTTTGCAGACCCCACAAGAGACTATCATGTAGAAGCTGTCCATCATAACCTGAGCAGCTGTGTATGCAGCCTATACCTCTGCAGGGCCCTGTGATATGGTGGATGAAAGGTGACCTTCTCTCCTGTAGTGTTACAGATAATGGCAATATGACATTGAACCAAACCACTTGATTGTTGCTATCATTGTCAGCTACAGACACTGTACTGATGTCAGCCTTATGTTGCTCAGTTGTGCAGGATCCTCAATCAGCGGAGTATATGAAAGACAGAACACACCTAGCCTCATATGTTCATAGGTAAGTACTAGGCTTGCTGCCCTTGTGGGCCATTTTAAGCCTAGACAATGTGCTATATTGTACTGTAATGGACCTAGCACATCCTCATCTGACACACAAGATGGCTGACGCTAGCCCAGCTGCCATATGAAAGCCATGCTGAGGTACGCGAGGCCATTCTTCTTAGCTGGTGACACCAAAAACTCCTCAGCTTCAGGGAGACACTTTAATGTTGCTGGTCCACCTAGTGTGGTGGACTTGTCTGTTGCAGTGTTGTAGGTCTATTCCTTTGCACAGATTTTCATATGAGTAATCCTTTGTCAAACCTGTTTCAGAGACCTATTATGGCTGCCAACACCAATCACATCCAGCATTATTCTCTTCCAGATTTGGTCTTGATACTGCTTGTCTGCAGCAGCTTTTCACAGGAGGTACATGCCATGTATGTGGAGAGCCTATAGTAACACTTTGTCCTTCTGGACTGGGAACTTTGTTAGCAGTCTCCTCCCTTGGGTGGTTATGCAAATAGACATACACCTGTGGACAAAACATTTCAATCAGTGTGTGTGTGTGTGTGTGTGTGTGTGTGTGTGTGTGTGTGTGTGTGTGTGTGTGTGTGTGTGTGTGTGTGTGTGTGTGTGTGTGTGTGTGTGAGAGAGAGAGTGTGTGTGTGTGTGTGTGTGTGTGTGTGTGTGTGTGTGTGTGTGTGTGTGTGTGGTGCATTGTGGGATGGCCATATTTATGACAGCACCCTCTTTATGTATTTAGTCATGAGCTGTAATTAATGCATTGCAAAGTGTCCCCAACTCCCATTTCTGTACTGTACCCATGGTCACAAGTTCTTATCCCCTTTCTGCACATGTTTATCAAAACCAATTAATGCTACATATTATGTTTCCCAAATATTTATACATCCCTCAGTTCTGATGTCATCAGGTGGATGTAGAGTGGCACAGTGAAGGAAATGTCTCCACCTACATAAGAAGGCATCTCTCTATACTTGCTCATCTACAGAAGCAATGGCTATACTTTCATCCATGTTATCACCAGCAAAGCTCTTAATTAAGCTGTACCCCCCTGCACTTTGTTTGGTCTACACCCCTTCCACCCAGACACCTCCAACAGAGGTCTGCTCCACTTGTTAGACCTGGGTTACCTTGGTCATAGTTGCCCCCCCCCCCCCCATGCACAGATTCAGCAACTCATATGCCTATACGTTGATATGTTTGTTTTAAAAACAATAACACCATTAGATGTGGTTGATTTTGTTGGTTTTAAAATGAAGACAAGAATTGCTGATACTTAAGCAGAATCAGGACCATTGCCTGCCATGGGGTCTGCTACCAATTAGTGTATCTGAATATACTTAATTACTATGACAGAATGTTATGAAGATTAAATGATATCTAAAAGAACATGAATGAATGAATAGCAACTGGTTATCTGTTCCAATAACTTAATATTCTCTGTAAAGCAAAACAAAAACAAAATTGAAGTTAGCTGTGTTAATCTTAAATCAGAATGAGGCTCCCTACCATAGACATCTCTAGAATTAATATTAAGTATAGTATTTAGTGAAGCAAGCAGAAATAAATCATGCATCACTTTGATTGCTAGACTCAAGCTACCTTTGAACACCTACCAAGAAAATAGAACTAATTTTAGTTGTAATTGCATGGTATAGCATAAATTCTTAACCTCTGGGCTTTCCTAATAAAATAGCTGTTATGATGTGAGGTAGTGCCAGCTGTACCAGGGAGAGTAGGCCAGTGCATGGTGTACCATGTGCCAGCATAGCTAGTGGGAATTTTGTAAAGAATCATATGTCATTTGAATATCAAACAGATTTGTACAGATGCTTGTATTAAAAATGTATTTGTAAAGTTGCTGTTTTTTAAAAAATGTATCAGCAGTGGGTCCTGCTGGACAGAAAAGGAATATACAAGTATGTCAGACTGTATTGTAAATGATGAAATGTATATATTTTAACAGAGGATACTAGAAGATAAGAGGTTAAGCTCAGCCAAGCTAACCTCAAGAAAAATAGCTTGAAATTAAATGACTTGATTTAGAACATAAAGATTTTATCTCACAGGTCTGAATGCAGCCAGAGACGCAATGTCTGTGAATAGCCTGGGTCTGGATCCTTCTCTATTGTCCTTATTGGTGAAATCATTGCTACCCTGGGGTGCCAGAAAATGGCTTGTTAGTTTCTGCAGGAAGGATGGAAGTGTTGGAATTATTTTACAGTTTCCAGGTGCTGTAATAAACCTTAGCTAAAGTTCTGTGTATGTATTGTGACATATCAGTGCCAGATCCTGGCTCAATTTCTAATCAAAGGGTAGTGTGGAAGCCACATAGTCAGGTGGCCATATGTGATGTCATTCTATAGCCAGCACTGAAATTGCATTTGAATCCTAGTGAAAGATGTGAGGTATGCACTCTGTTTTTGGACCTGGCAAGAGGCACTCATCCACTTTCATCTTACCTTGCTTATCAAGAAACTAAGAAACAGTAATTATTCAGTCAGTTACAAAAATATAGTGATATTACCTAAATGTAGTTTTTCTCTGTATCTGTCTGAGTCTTTCCATTGGTGTTGTTTTTATATTTCCTGTGATTTAAACTCTGGTGTTTATTGTAAATAGATATTCCGTATTTTCATGTTTTCTTTATTTATTAGTAAATATATTTAAACCCTTCATTGTGGCTGATCTTATAGAAAATATTTAACCTTTGAGAGTATTTGCATTTATTTAGTGGCACTGTGGCTCCACACTCCTGAAAGTCTTGCTGCTTTGTCAAACACTACCATTTGTACAAGTATTAATTTTTCTAAGTGTAATTGGGTATCTTTGTAACAGCCTTAAGGTAGCTAGCTTCAGGTTTTCTGGTGGCAGTGAATCTAATTTATAGTCATGCTATGTGCCATGCACCTGCCCCTCAAGATCAATGGTGAAGAAGTGGAGACAGTCCAAACTACAATGTTCCTTGGAGTAATACATATCAGAGGATCATTCTTGGAGTACAAACACAGGCCAACTAAATAGAAAAGCCCACAAGTGACTACACTTCTTAAGAAGGCTTAGAAAAACAAAGCTCTCTATGAATGCTCTAAATATCTTCTACAGAGGAGTCATTGAGAGCATTATCACCAGCAACTGCACTGTATGGTTTGGTAATAGCACAATGGCTGAAAGGAAGAAGCTGCAAAGAATAATAAGAACAGCAGAAAAGTTCATGAGCAGTAGTCTTCCTACCTTACAGGAGTTATTTGAAATGAGATGTAAAAAGAGGTCCCACAAAATACTGAGTGACACTTCTCATCCAGCATATGGTTGGTTCACTAAACGTGCACCTCTTAGAAGGTTAAGGAGTATCCACTGCAGGACCTCCGGATTCATGAACAGTTTTTATTTAACTACAATAAGACTCATTAATGCAGATGTAAATCTAGATATATCAAAACTAGAATAGATTGTGTTAATCATCTAGTAGTCAGTGTTACTCAGTGTATATAAATAGTGTACAAGCATGTGCGCCAGCTACCTAGATATTTTACTTTTGTACTATAGTTATTGTTTATTCTTTAATACCTATCATGTCTGTCTTTTTGTGTTTGTTTTCTCCTGTAAAAGAGCTGACACCCAAAATTTAATCTAGGTAGCACTAGTGTTTTTTAAATGACAATAAAGTTTCTTTGAATCTTTAGTCTAGGTGGAGATGGCGGAGTGGGTTAGCTGTGCCAGACTTTCCTAGGTGGGAGTGTGAGTGAAAATCAAATCTCAAAAAAAGTGTGTGTGTGTGTGTGTCAGCTACTTCGAACAGGGACACTAAGAGCACTGATTTCCCAGACAGGGTGGTAGAGAACTTGGTTTGGAACACTTGGCTAAGGACTCAGCTCTGTAATGGTCAGTGGGGAGTCTTATTTGGGACCTGAAGAGAAAGCTCAGCTCCAGGACTGAAATGTATATTCCCTGTGTGATCTTAAGGGAAATTGTAATGGGTGCAGAGGACTGCATCTGAAAATACTGTATGCGTCAATTTTTTTCTCAGTGAATGCTCCCCACCGGTGTGAGTGGTGAGGACTGAGGCTCCTTGATCACTGGCCCAGAGGAGAATCATCACTATACCTTTGAACTTTGAACTTTTAATCTGATTTGATGTGATGGAACAGAATGATACGTTATATTGCAAGTAAAGTCTTATTACACATCTGTAGACAGGGATCAAGATACAAACCAGCCTACTTGACATAAACTTAAGAATATTAAACATACAAACATGCTTTCCTACTGACTGTATAACATCCAGTCATTCATGTATTCATTCATTCATTTCTACATTCTCCTTTTAGCTACTTAATTCAAATGAGGGTCTCTTAGAAGCTAGTCCTTAGCCCAGCACTCCATGGGCACAAGGCAAAGACATTAATCCTGGATATAATACAAGGGCACACACACAAACAGACACACACACATACACACACACACACACACACACACACACACACACACACACACACACACACACACACACACACACACACACACACACACACACACACACACACACACACACACACACACACACACACACTCACACATACACACGCACACACACGCACACACACGCGCACACACACACACACACACACACACACACACACACACACACACACACACACAAGCAATAGTTAGGGCAAGGCAAGGTGGTGGCTACCCTGAGCACAAGCTTTTAAAGGGCACAACTGACCCTGTAGAAGAGGTGCCAGTTGGTACCCACAAATCAGTGGTTCTGGGCAGAATGAGGGTTCAAGTCATTTAAGCACCTGTGATAAGAAAACACTGCCACTTAACCACTTAAATGATTTACACTGAGTGTATGGACATGTTGCAAGCATGTGTATTATTATTATTTTAAAGAGTTTTCTTAGATGTCCAACTTTGGTTGAAGGGGTGCCACTTTTGAGGTACAGTCCAGGGCACTGACTGAACTAGCTCCATGTCTCTCTCTCTCTCTGTCTTTCTGTTTTACACACACACACACACACACACACACACACACACACACACACACACACACACACACACACACACACACACACACACACACACATATACTCACTTACACATGGCACATGCACCTAGGGACAGTTTGGAGGATTGCCAGTTCACCATCAGCATGTCTTTGGGATGTAGAAGGAAATCAGAATGTTCAGAAAACATCTACATGAAGACAATAAGGACTTACAGACTCCACACAGAAAGCAATCCATCTGAGAACTGAGATGGAGAACCAAGCTCTGTGCTACAGTACTACTGATAGCAACACCACTGTACCACATCCATTAGAAATGTGATAATCAAAATCTAAATTGCTGTTTACTGTTATACCTGTGTTTGTGTTCTGATTTAATAGCACTTCTCCTTAGGTGATGTTTTCCTCTTTGGTGGCTTAACCAAAAGTGCATTGCAAAACATCTATTCCTAGTTAATAAGATAATATTCTTTTTACACTAAACAAATAAACCAGAGAGGGTAATCTGAAAATTGTGAGCAGCACATTCAATAGAAATAATAGAATGTAACTTAAAATAATCTGCAAACTTAAACAACATGAAGCAGTAGGAGTGACAAAGCTAAAAAATATTAAATAATAATAGGTCCGAAAAGAGAAACGTGAGTGATGCCACCATGTAAAGTATGTATTTTTGATATATACTCAATACTTACTTGAAAGTATCTCTCTCCCATCCTGCTATTCACCAAATAATAAAAGTACTTACTCCAACATCTTTTAATGAGATTGACAGGCTAGCATGTGGCACACCTTCAAAAGCATCAGCCCATTCTAAAAATACCACACTGTTGTGAGACCCAGATCGAACACCTGCCACATTCTGTCATAATAATGGATAAACTAAGAAAATAGAACTTAATTTGCAAAAAGAAAATTGATAAATGTCATCCTCAATTAAATAGGATCCTGATGACTTAATTAATAGCCATGGAAAGCATTTAAAAGTTTGCATACCATACATTTTTAAACTAATAGGACAGTAATTAGTTAACAAGCGTTTATCTCCTCCTTTGTACAATGGCAAAATGTTGGTAAACCTCCATATAGATGGAGACACACAAGTAATGAACAATATAACACAAGAGATCATATCCTGTATACTGATAACAAAAGCGCCAGGCAAACCATCAAGTCCTTGGAAGGGCTTAGTCTTCTTCATTTTCAAGGCAAATGATAACATTTTAAGAGTAATAGTCATAGCAAATGGTCATAGTAAAACTGATACATCAAAATCAGCCTCTGGGTTGTCACCAAGATTAGCACAGAAGAAAAGAAACAGAGAACAAGAAATATCTTCTATAACTTCGGAATTATTAATGAAATCATCACTTTCATATTTAAAGAAGGAGCTTCAGCTTATAATTACATTACATCTTATAAACCACCATAAACTTATATTCTTTGCTTGAATTATTTCTGTTTTAAAATCATTTGAATTTCAATTAATTTAAGCTCATTGCAGCAGGAAGGAAACAGAGGCAAGTAGCACACAGCGCAGTGGCTTGAGAATAAGCTTACCAGAAGCTTTCCTAGGCACAAAACTTTAATCCATAGCAGCACTGATATGCCACATTTTATAATGAGAACTATATGCATGAAAACCCTCTCAATATCAGCAAGGCATGCTGACATCTGCAGCGTAGTCCCAGATACATGAAAATGTTTGTGCAATGTAACCTTCCCTGGCCATGTATTTTGTGCAGCACCATAAAAATGAATCTAAAAATATCATTGTGTAGGGCCAGACACACTGTGTGAGAACCACAGTTCACAATGCAGGCACCACTGAGAGAAGAGATGATAAGAATGGAGAAAAGAAATGCTGTCATATAGATATTAGAAGCAGGGGAAAGAAAGCATGCAGAAAAGAGGGAAAGGAACGCAGGGTAGCTTTTTTGGGGGGGCTGAGGATCTGTTAAAAAAGCAGGTTAGAATGGGTAATATGTGAGGGGCAGAAAAAGTAGAGAAAACAAATAGCAAAAAGCAGTAGGGGCACAGGTAAAAGTGAACAAATGACAAGCTCTACAAATGGGGATCAACTTGGTGCAAGTGGGAAGGGATCACAATAGACATGCATGTGCAAACAAAGGGTTTGGTGCATGTTTTTGGATGAGGTAGGAAAACAAACCAGAGGGCAGTAAGAGTATAGGTAGTGGGTAAATGCTGAATGACTACGTATGTGTACATGAAGAAATTGATGACAGATGCTGTCTAAAAATGCTAGTCATGTTTGTGAATATTATGTCATTCATAATTTAAAAAGTCTGTACATGTGTGCACAAAACTGCATTTTTACTGACCCAGGGCTGTGTACATATTATCAGCAGACTAGTATGACATATTGTGCAGAGTACTATTTTATTTTGATATGCCAATTCAGGCAAGACACAAATGTTACACGTAACACATGAACTGTCATTTCATAGGTGGTTGGAAAAGGGTGTGATGTCAGCAACTGTTCTTAGACAGGGACATGTTCTACTTACTGAGAAGAGATCATAGAGGTGGACTACTGACTGTCACATTAAGCCTAGATTCTATAAGGCCTAAATAACTTCTCCAGTACAGCTGGGAGCAGCCACTGCTCTTAGGCAGGGACATATTGCTCTGATTGTGAAGATATAACATGGGACTATTAGTTGACAGAGTCGGCCTAAACCTGGAACCACTTCCACTCACAATTGCCTGCAGGATCTGCTGGACAGTGGCTGATATATCTGTCATTCGCAGGATGAGTAGTCTAGAAACATGGCCATGAGTCACTCAGTTTACTTTTCCAACAAACTCAGGCATACTCGGAATTATAAGACCAGCCAAGGCACATAAGGTAACTGCCCCAGCAGGACTTGACTCCTATGAATGGTGGAATTTATATTAATCCTTCAATAAGTTTAATGAAGGAAGAGACCTTACCCATCCTCTTTGATTTTTAAATCTCTTAATGTCACATCTGTAAAAGTCAAAAAAGAGACAGACAACATGGGGCACCTTAGTATTTACTTGAGAACATGCAAATCCTTCATACTGTCACAGGAAGTATTCAGAGCGAATATTTTATAGCAAGAACTATCTTGCTTCCTTACAAGGTGGTGCATCCAATACAAACATGTTACTGCATGGTCTTGTCTCTCCTGTGTACCAGTAAATAATAATAAAACATTTGTTTACAGTGCACAGCACATAGTCAAAAGTAGCAGGAACAAATTTTTGAATAACTGACTAAGGAAATGGTACTTTTACCACAATGAAGACAAACTGACAACAAGCCATGAAAGTTTTGCCTGAATGAAGCATGTCATTTCCCAAAATACTGTGCATCCTTTCTGTCCACATCCTAGCAGTACGATGTTCCTGTCTTCATAAGTCATCCATAAATCTACACAGTAGACAATCTAGTACATTCTTAGGGCCTTGAAAAACAGACATATTACCTAAATATATTTGGTTCTTCCACTGGAGGATACACCATAGCTATCCTTTCTCTACTGCTAGAGACCTCTTACTGCACTATAGTTTGTCCAGTCCCTGTGTGGTCATTCTAGAAAAAGTCTATTCATACCCTGTTTCCCTCAGTTACACTCAACACAGCCAATTTGACACACAATGGTAGTGTTGACTGGGAGTTCTGCTATTTATTGAGCAGTGGTTTAACAAAACAGGAATCTTCAATTTTTTTCATCAAATTCTGTATAACACAAACTTTTCAAAATAAGTGAATGAGATCACATAACAGTTAGGGAAGGAAATGTTCTCCTTACCAGCAATTCTGTGCAATCTTTGAGTTGGTATATTTAGAGATGTGGAAGTATGAGGTACAGGAGAATTGTCAAGCAAAAATGCTTTTATTGTACTTTTATTCTACTTTTTGTTTGAATTTAATAGGGTGGCCACGGTGGTACAGTGGTTAGCATTGCCGCCTCACAACAAGAGGTTCTCCAGTTTGATCCTCAGCTGGGGTGCCTTCTGTGTCGAGTCTGCATGTTCTCCCTGTGGTCGCGTGGGTTTCCTCCAGGTGCTCCGGTTTCCTCCCAAAGGCATGCTGCAGGTGGATTGGACACTCTAAATTGGCCCTAGGTGTGAGTGTGTGTCTGTGTGTGTGTGTGCCTTCTGTGGAAGCTTGGGTGCTGGGCTGGCAACTCCACACTGTAAAACTCCACTGCCATTCATGAGTGGACAAGGTGATCCACTGTGGCGACCCCTAACCGAGAAAAATCTGAAAGAAGAAGTTTGAATTTAATGATGTTTGAGCATTTCCAACTGAATTCATTCCAACAAAATTCTTTGCAAAGCTTATCCACATACCCTGTTCCAAGTGTGGTAGCATGTTTTTAGCAAAAATTAACTTTAGCAGGCACCCTGCAGACTACCATATCAGCCATCAAAACTCATTGCCTGTAATGTTCCACCCATACACCACCACTAAAATATATATAGCATTGCTCCCACATTGAAGAAACTGAGGCTGTTGTATTCCAGATCTTTGTCTGTAACAAACACATTAAAGTGTCCTTAATCCTGGAATGACACTCTCTTCTAGACACTTTCCTATTACTTTAATGCCCATCTCATAGGTTCATAGGTTGGTACTAGGCTATCAGCCCTAGGGCCTATACAAGCCTAGCCATAACAATTCCCCGGCTATTTCTTCCCAGACTATTTACTTCCTGGACCCCTGTCTAGCAGGGTGACTGACATGATCCCAGGTGTGAATTTCCTTTCTCCCATCCAATCGTCAAGGTTCCTTTTGAAGAGGGCCAAAGAGGTGTTCTGCTTGACATGTATGGGCAGTCTATTTCAGAGTCTGGGGAGTCTCTGAGTCAGGAACCTATCCCTCCAGCATGTTTTGTTTATTGTGATGACAAGGTTTAGATCCCTGGAGCATGTGGTGGATTGGGATTTCTTTAAGTGTAGCATGTCCAAACATCTCTGGGTTTGACATGGCCTTGTATGTTAAGCAGAGATCGCCTCTGAGTAGACGATATGTGACAGAGTATAGCTGTAGTTTTTTAAGGCAGTCAGAATAGGGCATCTGGTTTATGCCTGTGATTATTTTAGTGAGGTATTTCTGCGGCCTTTCAAGTTGTTGCAGGTGTCTTGAGGCCAGGTCGTAATGTCTTACCATCCAGTCCTGTACTAAGTTTCCTATGGGCACCCCCTCAATTTTAATACACGTATATGTTTCTTCCTGTATCAAATACCTTTGTGAAGTCCATGTATAACATACCTATTGACACTCTTAAATACATTCATACATGTATAAATATACATATACATATACATATACATATACGTGCAAGTATTTCAAAGCCAATGATATCCTTTTAGCCTGCCAATATACCAAAACAGTCATGCCTATTATACCTGTCAAAGTTGTTTGTAAAAATATCTAAACTAGTACTTGCTTTAATACAGTTTGGTATTCCATGTATCAGCTACTCTCTCAGAGAACCACTTAGTACATTTCTCTTTTGTATGTAAAATCCTTTTCATATGGTGTTTGATGATTTTCTACTATTCTTTGATAACCCCAAACATTCCAAGAGGTAGTTGTCTCTAAATTCCCCTATATATCTGAATAAGGTCTCCTGTTAAAAAGGCATATGAGATACTGTACAAGTTCAGATATTTTAATATTTCATAATAACTCAAATTTTCACATCCATAGATACCTTGCTTTATTTCTGCTGTACTCTTTCCAATTTACTACTGCTTTTTTTCTTAAAAGGTGTCCATATTTTTATTCCCTACTCTGTTTGAGTCTAATTTATGTTACAAACAATTATTTTATAATTTCTGATTTCCTAGACTTTATAAATATTTTTATACAACCTGTAGTTTTATAACTGTCCAATTGGTTGATATAATTAGAAAAACTTAAAAGAGAATCTACTCATATACCCAGGTACTTAAATGAAACTACAGTTTCAATCACTGTGTGTGGTGTTCACTTTAGAGTCTATGGCTCCCAAACTGATATGTATATTTTTGATGCATTAATCAGCATATTATTCTCCTGTGCCCAAATTGTCAGTATATATATATATATATATATATATATATATATATATATATATATATATATATATATATATATATATATATATACACACACACACACACACACACACACACACACACACACACACACACACACACACACACACACACACACACACACACACACACACACACACACACAAAGGAGGAGCCACCACTGATCCCGGGAACTATCGCCATATTATCCTGACGAGCCTGGTCTGCAAGGCCATGGAATGTATCATCATGGAACTCATAAACAAAGACATTGGTAACCTCTAAACTCTGGATCCCACCCAGTTCAGGTTTGTGAAAAGCAGATCATGCCTCCTGAATCTAACTGACTTCTTTGAGGCAGTAACCAAAACCGTAGATGAGGGTAAGGTGGTTCACACAGCCTATCTTGACCTCGCCAAGGCTTTCAACACCATCCCCCATTCTGGAATTGTAGCTAAACTCACTAAACTAGGTATAAATTCCTACGTCCCAAGATGGGTTACCAACTGGCTCACTGACAGAACCCACACTGTAAAAGTTGCAGACTCAAAATCTGACCTCAAACCAGTGACAAGTGGAGTACCACAGGGTTCAGTCCTGGGACCTTTCCTGTTTGGTATCTACTTCTCTGAAGTACAGGCTAACACAGA
Source organism: Protopterus annectens (assembly GCF_019279795.1). Taxonomy (NCBI): domain Eukaryota; kingdom Metazoa; phylum Chordata; order Ceratodontiformes; family Protopteridae; genus Protopterus; species Protopterus annectens. The sequence goes on from NC_056739.1 coordinate 1,596,228,134, forward strand.
AGGCCACTGGCTAATGAAGTTTGCAGATGACTGCAAACTAGGAGCCATAGTCAAGTCCCCAAATGATGTGGACACCCTACAGAAAGGCCTCGCTGAGATAGATGCCTGGTGTCAGAGCCATGGCCTCAAGCTCAGTGCCAAAAAGTGCAGTGTCATCCCCTTTGGTAAAAACTCTGTACCCATGAACTACCACATAGGCAGAACTTAGGACACAGGTGGACAGTAGTCTCTCCTTTGATAGTCACATTGCCACAGTAGTCAGGAAGTCCTTCTACATGGCACACCTCATCATAAAAGGGTTCTCATCCAGGAAAAAAGAGGTCATTGTTCCCCTCTACTCGACACTCATTGGACCCATTATAGAGTACAATGCCCTTTTTGGAATGTACCTCACAAGACATCTGCAGCAGCTGGAAAGGCCACAGAAGTAGCTCACAAAGAGGATTACTGGCCTCAAACAAATGCCCTACACTGACCGTCATAAAAACTCCAGCTTTACTCCGTAGCATATTGCCTACTCCGAGGTGATCTCTGCCTAACATATAAAGCTATGTTAAATCCAGAGCTGTTGGAAATGCTACACCTAAAGAAATCCCAATCCCTCTGAGCTACATGCTCTAGAGACCTAAACCTTGTCACCACAATAAACAGGACATGCTGGAGGAATAGATTCTTCTCCAAGAGACTTCCCATACTCTGGAATAGGCTACTCATCTATGTCAAGCAAAGTTCTTCATTAGTACTCTTCAAGAAAAATCTTGATGAGTGGATGGGAAATATGAAATACACCCTGGGGATCACTTCTGTGTCTCTGCTTGACAGTGGCACAGGAAAATAACTTTCTTGGGTGGCATAAGCCAGGGAACCTTGTTGGCTTGACTTACATAGGCCCTTGGGCTGATAGTTTAGTACCTACCTATGAACATATGAATATGTGTGTGTGTATGTGTGTGTGTGTGTGTGTGTGTGTGTGTGTGTGTGTGTGTGTGTGTGTGTGTGTGTGTGTGTGTGTATATGTGTGTATATATATATATATATATATATATGTACATATGTATAATCAGTTGGCCCATTTTCAAGTCATCTGCATGCATGGTAAAGGCCTAGGACAGAGCCATGTGGGACACCCTAAATGTAACAAAGAATTTCACCAATCCAATTCTTGTATGATACTTGCTGCATCCTATTTGTAAGTCATGCAGCTATCCATCTTATCAAGATAACATGAAAACATAGTTGTAATAACTTATCGATCAGTGCTGTGTGTATGACAGTATCAAAGGCTGAAGTTAAGTATATATAAATTACATCATAGCATAATTTTCAATGACAGCTGTTAGTATATTCTTATTATATTATCGCAGGACATCGTGTTGCAGTTGGTTATATATCTGTATTCAATACAGAAATGCTGATATATGGTTTCAAATTATATCATTTCCAGTTCTGACAATAATTTATCCAAACTAACCTTCATCATTATTTTTCTAGTGCATGAAATTAGACCTGTGGGTTTATACGACTCTGGGTTTGTCCTATTCTCCTTTCCTTTAAAGACTGGTTTAACAAGTGCATGCCTCCAATCTTAAGAAACCTCCCCACATTTAAATGACCTAAACTATTCTCAGGTCATTATTACTAATTCCGTCTCCTCCCTACACTTTGCTTGGGTCCAGTTTGAATAGTACTTTTTTCAACATAATCTAATTTAATTTCTGCATTTGAAGCTACCTGGATGTTATTAAGACAATTTATCACCCCCTTTCTACAGCCAAAATGCTTTGCATAAGATTTTTTAAAGATATCTTTAATCTGTTCCTTTTGAGAATAATTTTTGGAATCTACACACCCTTTTTCAATTTGTATGTCTTTACTCCTGCTACATCTTATTTATGTATAAAATAGTTTCCTATTGTGCACAATATATTTATATAAATTTTCTTTTTTTTTCTTGGTCTTGTCTCACACTATGTTTAATTTGTCTGTCCAGTTTGTGTATTTCGGCTTTCAAAGTTATAGTTCAGCCTTATTTCTAGTTCTTATATTTTTTTATCTCTCAACCTAGTTAAGTATCTTGTTCTTAGGAAATATATCCTTCTGACCTTGTCTGCCTAGATTCTGATGTTAGACATGTTTTTTTTTTTTGCATTCAATCAATTTCCCTTTCAAAACTTGCCACATGCCATCTGCAGTTTTCCATTGAATGCATCATTCCAGTTAATTTTGCATAGTGACTGTTTTGCTTCCATATAGCCTGGCATTAATCTTCTGTGCATTGCTTTAGATTATATTTTAGCAGAATTATCAAGCAGCACGTTAACATTTATAACTCCATGATCTCTATACATAACAGTGGTAAAACTTGATGTGAAGTAGCAGTCATTTCCTTAGGAACACAAATACACAAATACAGTAATGTCTAGTATATTTTGTTCCCTGGTAGTTTTTTTTTATTCACAATTCACAGCAATTGTTGCTCCTGAACATATGTTGTAAATAGTTCCCTTACTAATGTTGTTGAATCAATAATTTTCCAGAAAGTGTAAGTCCCCAGGCACTATTATTTTTCCCTGCTCCATTTTATGCAAAAAATGTATGAATTCCTTTAGGTCATCAGCACTTGACTTTAAGTGATCTGTACTCTCCAACAATAACTATATGTTATAAGGTTGTCTTTATTGTCACAGTTACACAATCTACAGTATTGGTGTTATCATCTCTTTTCATGTTCCAGTGTACAACAATACTTCTAATGTATTACATCTATGCAATATCTTGCTGTCCTAGTAATTCTTTAACATCAGTCAGAGGTACATAATACATTACACATATATTGTAGGATACAGTTTTGGCACATAAGATCTCACTGCATTCCATATACATCTGGCCTCTAATGATACATTTTGGATACATAAAATCACAATGCTAGTCCTATGTGTGTGTGTGCATATATATATATATATATATATATATATATATATATATATATATATATATATATAAAACCTTTTAGGATACCTTTTGATCTGATATCTTAAATCACAGCACTCCAAATACAGATAATTGGCCTTTTAGCTCACATTTTGGACATATGAGATCACGGTGCTAGTGCTACACATTTGGGATACAGTTTGATACCTGGGATCACAGTGCTACTCAAGCACATATCTGGCATTTTAAGATATTCTTTGAATATCTGAGATTATAGATTCCATATACATATACTTGATGTTATACCTGACATCACATTGCTGTACATGCACACGTGGCCTTTTAGGACACATTTTGGAAACCTAGGGTCACACTGCTCCACAAACGCAAACCTTTTCAATTCCTGTAATCATAGTGCTGCATCCTGCCCATGCACACACAAACACAAACACCCACATGCACAAACTCACACACACACACACACACACACACACACACACACACGCAGATAACCTAGTTTCAGTTCTGTACTAAAGTTAGCAGTTGAAAGTGGTTGCAAACAACTCCACCTGGATTGAATGTTTTTTTTTTCATAAAACCATAACTGAAAAAAGGTTAAAACTAAATATCTTATTTGTGACCTGAAATGATATCTCAGTACTTTTACATGTATAAACAGTTTTGTTTTATTTATTATGTAAAAGCAAGACAAATGGCTTAAACCTGATTATGTGTCATGTCTTGTTCCTATTCTTATATAAGTTGTTTGATTGTGTGTGGTTTTTATTAGTCTGAGGAAGCCCATTGTGAAGTGAAAGTGTTTATTATAAGACAGTCTAGTCTAGTGCCCTGGATTAATTTATTTGTGAATATACATACATATATCCATACATACATATAAACACATACATACATATATTTATGGAGCCGTGACACTCTATCAAATGTCATTACATCAACAGTCAAATAGTCGATGCTTGTCCACCAGGTTGGAAGTACGACATACACACCACTGTTACCCAGTCTCAAAGTCTGATGAGTAGGTATTTGATAGTTATGGATCAATGAGAAGGGTTTTGACAGTATTGGTGATGGGACATCATTTATGTGTGTGTGTGTGTGTGTGTGTGTGTGTGTGTGTGTGTGTGTGTGTGTGTGTGTGTGTGTGTGTGTGTGTGTGTGTGTGTGCATATATATATATATATATATATATATATATATATATATATATATATATATATATATATAGTAGACCGAGTTACCTAAACACCAAAACAGATATAACAGAGAGAACATCTCTGAACATGACTATGTAATTGAATGATCAGAAGGTCATATTTTTAACATGGGAAAAGAGTCAGTTGGCCAGCATGGTGACCTTTGCCCTTTTCCACACTGTAGTGCGATCTTAGAGTTGTTATATTTAAGTAGAGGGATGTGGGGGGGGTGAAGCCCTCCACTTGGAAGGGTTTCATTTAATCTGGTTTGTTTTCATGGTGTTGGTGGACGACTGAGTGTTTTCCCGGTATAAGTTTATGATGTTTTCACCATTCAGTACCGTAGTCTGTCTGGTTGTTTCTTCTCGGTTATATGCGCTTTGGTGTTTAGGTAAGTCAATCTACTGAAGTAGATCCATATAGTATATATATATATATATATATATATATATATATATATATATATGTGTGTGTGTGTGTGTGTGTGTGTGTATATATGACAATTGACTGAATCACCTAAATATTGACAGCCTAAATAATGACAAAAAATATCTAATGTTCAAAATATCGACAGTTAAATATATCTTAATAGAAAATATTGACAGAAGTGAAGTTACATCAGGGAAGAATTTATGCACTTTCCCTACCAGTGTGCAACCTCAAAGTTTATATAAGTAATTAGCAGGGGATGGGCAGTAAACCCTTCCACATGGAGAGTGCAAGAGGGTTTGCTCCCAGCAAAAACATTTCTTTGGGATGAGGTTAGGTTTTGTCAATATTTTAACATTAATAAATAAATAACATCTATGTTTGCATGTGGATCTGTGTGGGTGTGTGCATTTTGTGTTTTTCCACATAGTATACTTTGGTAAATATGGTGGCTTTTAAAGACATTTCAGATGTAGATCTGGCAGTGGTAAAGGGGAGATAAGGTCCCAGAATTTCAAGGGGGGACTGAGACATCCCCATATGAAACATTGCTTTCAAATATTTGAAGAAACAGACGCTTATGGTAATTTTTAGAATGCTAGAAGTGACTTACATGGAGAAAAAAACAATATAATTAATGTATATTGTCTACACTGTGTATTATGCAGAACACAAGATGAAGAGAAAGAAAAACAAAATCTTGTCAGTAAGGCAACCCTCGTGAGGGTTAGTTTGAGTTATAAGAAAATATAAGAAACATTTTGATTAATTACTAAAAAAAATCACAGCACATCCACCACCTTCATTGTGGCCATCTTGAAGCAGAACTAACTAAACAATCATTTGTACTTACTTATTGTGTGCTGCAGGGGCATTGGTACTACAAAGAACAATGCATTTGCTTAGAGCCAATGAAGTTAAATGGTTAAATTAAGTTATTCCAATTAGGCCTTTATTGAAATCACGTGACTTGAAACATTAGGCTGTGCATATAAAAACTCACTGTGGATGCTGTATTTTATGGATCTGAAGAAGTACCTGTGTGTAGGAAAGTGCTTATCCTGTTTTTTATTGTTTTTATTTAGTGTGTAAAGTTTTATTAAAGTTCCTGTTTGTTCGACACTTCTGCCTGACCAACTATTTTTTTCAATTTTACATTTGGTTTTTGGTCTTTTGCTGGTTGCTTTTTTTATTTTGAACTTAATATATATGGCTGTATTATATGTATGTGGGGTACAACTGCTAGATACACTACTCATGTAAATGCAGGATAGGGAAAGACAGAATGTATCTGTAGCTGTCTGTATGTACAGACATACTTCCACATAGCAGGTCTTTGTGATGGAGTGGCAACAGAATTTTGCTCAAGTTAGCTAAGTGTAGGAGCATGCCCAGTGGGACTGTCAGTACTTACAAGTTGACTCCAGGCCAGAGCTACCTGTACTCCAGTCTGGGATTTTGTGTGCTACAGATATTGGCAGCTGCACCTGTTTCCACAGTACGGTACTTCCCCGCACCTGTCTATGGCATTCCCCAGTAGTCTGCTGTACTTAATATGTGATTGGGGTACATAATGTACCACCACACACAGGGTGACAGTCTGCATACCTCTCACTGTACATGTTTTGCAGAAAGTCCAGCATTTCACTCCATATGTCTGGTCTGTTTCTCATACATTTGTAATGTTTCAGTAACTTATTGTATAATGCAGTCACTGAATAGTACTACCCACAGACACATTTGAGTGACAGACTTTACATGCTGCAGATGTTCTGTTGTTATGCAGCCCTCTGTTATAATAGCCACCTTCTAGGTTAATCAGAGCATGTGTAATGTCTGTCTGTAGTTATGACCCTTTGTCCCCCCATTCTGTCTGACTTTGTCCACCTTTCTTGCAGTAACAGATTGGGGGGCATGATAGTCTGTGGGAATACCACCATATGACTACCTCACATGCAAAAGATGTGGATGCTGCTAGATTCAAACCATCAACACCATCACCCATGCTAACGTCCCTAGTGCACTGAGCCACACAGGCCATCAGACAAAGATGTGTCATTCATCACACAGTCAATAGCATATAGACATACATTATCACCCCCTGCGTTACGTGTGACATCCAAAGTGTGCCCAGGTTCTATGTCACAGCCCTGAGGTTGGCTGGTCTGCTGAAATATCATTGCTGATGTACTGTTACAGCAATTGTATGGGAACACTGATGTGATGGGGTGGGGGATAAACAGCCCATGATCTGCTGGCATAAACAGTTGTGCGACTGTTGTGTGACCCCACTGTTTACCATCTCCCTTGACTAATGCAGTGGATATTCCAGTCATGTGGCCTAGTTAATATTATGGAGCACATACTATTGGACTGGGTACCTGTTGTCCCATGTGGCTGTTAGATCTCTCCAAGTAGCCCAGTAGCCCACTATATTCTCTTGCATAGATGCGACAGGTCCATACATATGCTACAATATTCTAGTACCCCTTAAAAGTGGTGTATAGGTGAGTGACTTACATGGCAAATGCAGCAGTTAACAGACCTGTAGTTTGGGGCTGACTCTGTCTGATGCATGCAGTACACAGCCATTTCATGGTTACATATATGTTGTGTGGGCTGGCTGGGATAATTTTTACTATATGTATGTGAGTCAGAGTAAGGTGTCAGGCCCTAGGGCCATATGTTGTCAGTGCATGTGCTACGTGTTGTCTCTTGTCCAAGGCTAGGGCATACTGGGCATGCCTATGTCTGCATACAGGGGCATCTTCAGGGGGTTCATCCTATGAGTCCTTCTGTAGCTATGGCTGAGGGGACCTTGACACTGGTGGGGGGCTGAGTGTCCCTTCCCTTTGCTGATCCTACTGCAGCTGTTTCCACAGGATCATATTGCGGAGCATGGAACATACTGTGAACATCTGTGCACATGTGGCTGGAGAGTACTGCAGGGCTATGCCAGATATATCGAGGCACCAGAACCATGTCTTCAGCAGCCCAAACACACACTATATTATTTTCCTAGTTTGTGAGTGTGCCTCATTTTGGCTTTCTTTTGTGGATGGGTGTGCATTTCAGATGGGTGTCATCATCCATGGTTCCAGTGCGTAGCCAGCATCCCCCAGTAAAGGGCTGTGTGGGATGTTCCCCCTTGCAAACATCTGGTACAGGTGAGATGCATGCCAGATATGGAAGTCATGATAACTGCCACAGCTGTCAGCACACACATTCTTGATAATGTCCTGGGCATTGCACATGGCCTGGCATTTGATGGAGTGATACCCCTTGAGGTTGATGTAGATTCTGCCCTCCTCAGCGGGTGGTGCCTTGATGTATACATGAGTGCATTCTATGGAACCCAGTACCTCAGGGTAGTGCGCTACATGGTAGAAGTGTTGCATATTGCTGGCCTTTGCCCCATGGGTGAGGGGGGAATAAATGTGTTTACTGGCATGTGGTAGCATGGCATACAGGAACTAGTGGAGTACCCTGGATGCTGATGCCTGTGAGACCCCCATCATGTCCCCAGTTGGTCTTTGAAAAGTACCTGTGGCTAGTATCCTTAGAGGTACACATACCTTTGTGTCCACTGGGATGGGTTCCCTTCTGTTGGCTCTGGGTCTGAGTTGAGAGGAGCTGAGCTCAGTGAGTTGTTGTAGTATATCCCTGTCCACCCTATAGTGCTCTACAATCTCCATCTCATGAAGCTCCTGGAAGGTTACCCTGGGCCTGAACACTCTTCTCCTTCTCAGTCTAGACCTATTGTCAGCAGCAGCAGCAGCATTGACCTCAGCATCCGGCACATACAGATGTAGCAGACCTGCAGCAGCCCCTAGCATTCCTTCAGGTAAAACTCCCAAGTCTGTACTCCACTGGTGCAGAGTTTGGGGGAGAAATCAGATTGCAGGGTGTATGCAACCTTTATTGGGCTCTACTGTAGGTGCAGGCTGTATGATTGGCTGCTTATGGTGCATTCCACCTGCCAACTATATCATTAAGAACATTTAATGGTAAGTGAATAAGTAATTAATATATCATTGGCTTTTGGATACACTCAGCACTGTGGTGAGCCACACAAACACACAGAAACAAGTGCCCCAAAGGTAAACAAAGCTCAGCAGTCATTGTACACACCACCCTGTAAGAGCATGCTCAGCACAGTAGCGCACCATGCAACTATGCTGAAACATATGCCCCAAAGATAAACAAAGCTTAGCAGCCAGTGTACACCTCCCCTGCTGAGCACACCAGCATGCCATGCAAAAAGGCACAGTTAAGGTCCAATGAGCTTACAAATCCTCAGTCACCCCCCCCCCCCGTTGATGTCAGCTACCTGCTCTGTGGACACCAACACGGTTTTGTGCATACATGGAAGGGATATACAGACACAGATACCCATTTGTGCTATTCAGTAACCCCAATTCATTTGCATAGGGTTCTGTGCACACAACCTGGAAACTACACAGTTCCAGGCCCTATCTCATTAGCAATGGCACCATTCCACCATAGTGGATACTTCACACAGGGTCCTATATTACATTTCTGTTGCATACTATGAAATTTGTTTTTTCCAGTATTTTTTTTTTCATAATTGTATGTTAGCACACTGAGGCACATTGTGCAAACATAACCTGACCATTAAACAATTAAAATTATTTTAACTTATTTCCCTTACATTTTTGGATACACATTGGATAGTTTTGCACGTCTGTGTCTGCTATGCTATTTATGTCCATTTAACTACACTTTTACAGCCCTTGTTTTCTGTTTAAAATCCTGTACATGCAATTTTTCTGTGTACACTACAGACACCAACATGTGGTCTGCAGGACTGCCTATCTGCTTGACGGATCTCTACCTCCCTCATTTGCGTGAAATTCACCTGCTTATGAGGTGATTTGCATGCCATGGATACTTCTGTGTGGACATGTGTGTGCACGCAACCCAGCTCTGTTTATTGGATCGCAAACTTGCTTTCTTTCATGTATGCAGCGTGCCACAATACCTACATGGTAAATAAGACCATGTAGACTTTATTAAATTCCCCCTTTGGAAAATATGCAGATAACATAAAGGAACAGTACAAAATAAGCAATTTACTGATGACCGAAAAAAGTTTATAGAGAATTGGGAAACAAGGCAAAAGGAATTGAAACACCACCAAGAAAGAAGAAATAGATACATTTTGGAGAAATATATGAAGATCCTGTGGAACATAACAAAGATGCTAAATGGATAGAAGAAGTAAAAGAAAGAATAAGAAGTTCAAATGTACAGGATATGAAATGGGATGAATGGCCAGAGAGATTGAAGCAAAGTTAAGAAAAGCTCCTAACTGGAAAACCCCAGGCCCAGATGCAATACCTAACTTCTGGCTAAAAGTATTAACATCTTTACATGAAGATTTAACCATGAGTAAGAACTATTTATATGCACACCCTGACCAGACACCAGCCTTGTTAATAATAGGGAAAACAATACTCCTAATTAAGAGCGAACATGCAAGCTATCCTGAAAACTATAGACCAATAACTTGCCTTCGATGGCATACAAACTATACACCAGAATTGATGCTCACAGTTTGTAGTCATTTAGAAGAAAACTCAATCTTGGCAATAGAACAAAAGGTTAATAAAAAAAGTCATATGGAACAAAGGATAATTTGTTGTTAAATAAAGTCATAATGGAGAACTGTAAAACTGGGAAGAATCTAAGCATGACATGTATAGACTATAAAAAAGCATTTGACCTCATCCCACATTCATGTATAAAAGTGTTTACAAATGTGTAAGATTGATTGCATTACAGAGGCCATGAAACAGTGGCAAACCACTTTGCAGTTAAGCCATGATAAAAGACAATTTATTATTCCAGGGATAAAAATTCAAAGGAGGATATTCCAGGGTGACTTTCTGTCACTGCTGCTATTTTGTCTTGTCCTTAACCCATTAAGTTATCTACACAATTGCACAATTTGCTCCCAGAAAACAACAAAGTGTAAAGGCTTCTCATCTTCTTTTTGCAGATGATTTAAAACTGTATAGGTCATCAGATGAGGAACTGAAAGCACAACTGCAAGTGGTCAAAACTTTTTCAGATGATATAAGAATGTAATCTGGTCTTGATTAGTATGGAAAAACAAACTTTAAAGCAAGAAAGCTGCAGCACCAAGAAAACATTATTTTGGGACAGGAATGTGATATAAAGAACTTAAGCAAGAGGGGGTGTATAAATATTTGGGAATTGGTGAATGATCAACAATAAAACATGAACAAATGCAAATAAAACTTAGTAATGAATATTTTAGAATACTTAATACTGAAAACAGCGTTGACATCTGGGAACAAAGTCCAAGCTAAAAAACAATTTGCTCTTCCTATCCTAACTTCAGTTTTAGAGTGATTGACTGGCCCCAAAAGATGTTTAGGTTGGACAGGAAAACAAGACGAATTCTTCATGCTCATGAAATGATTTATAAAAATCAGTGCATACCAAGATTATATATTACCAGTTCTGAAGGAGGTATGGGCCACCTCAAAATTGATTACATGTATAAATCTGCAATCATGAGACTGCATACATATCTATTGACCTCACAAGAACCAAACATAGTGAAAGTTTTGAAACATGAGGAGAATAAGTCTAAGATGACTTCCCTGCTTAGTTTAGCCAATGGATAGCAGTGTCAGGTGGGAATGGAATCAATCCAGAAGTAGATAAAAATCAGGCAGCAACTGAATGTGCCAAAAAACAAAAGAAAGAATATAAGGTGAAGGCTCAGATGAGAAGGCAAGAAGTGTGGAAAATGCATATATACAGTTACAAGTATAGAAAACTCTTGAAACAACCTCATGTTTATCAGGACTGAATGGAGGAATGGTTAAGGAGAGGTGAATTTAAACCAAAAGACAAAAGGCTAATACTGGCAGCCTAAGATAACGGACTATGTACACGTTGGTTTGCAAAGGCCTTTGAACATGTGGGAGAAACAGAAAAATGTAGGTCTTGTAAAACAAATTGGAAACAGTTGCACATTTTGTTGCTGATTGTGATATACTGTCAGAAGGACTGTATACTGAAAGGCATAATGATGTGGCAAGAGTATTGCACTGGGGATTGTGCAAACATTATCGTATTGAAATATGAGCCACAAAGCATCATAGAAAATGATGAAGTTTATATCACATGGGATCATCCATTACCAACAATTCAAAAAATAGACAGGAAAAAAACAGATATAGTAAGCCATGAAGAGAGAACAAAAGTAGCACTGATCATTGAAATTGTTACACCCAGTGACTACAGTGTCTTATGCACAGAGAGACACAAAGTAATAAAATACCAGGATTTGCTGGCAGAAACAAGGACAATGTGGAAGAAAGAAACCCAGACAGCTGAAGTAGTTGTAGGAGTAACAGGTCTTACAAAAAGAATTTACAGTCATAATTAGATATGTTACAGATACATGTAACTCCATGCGAATTGCAGAAGGAGTCATAACTGGGCACATTGCGGGTGCTGCGAAGAGAACTTCTGGCTAACATCAAAGATTGAAACAATACTAATTTCATGAACTTCAATCATACTTTTACTTAGGAATGGGGTCCAGTCCTGTCATAGTATTAGAAACCCAAATTAGTTGTGGAAATTAAAAAAGAGAGACCCTATTAACAAGGACATACATAATTTCCAGACTCTGGAATCAACCTAGCTCAGATTTGTTAAAGGTACATTATGCCTGTTAAACATGGTTGGTTTCTTCGAGAAAGCCACCAAGGCCCAGGATGAAGGAAAGACAGTGCATACCACATATCTTGACCTAGCCAAGGCATTTGACAAAATCCCCACTCAGGTATTATAGAGAAACTCTCCCAATTGGGAATTAACCCCTACATTATCAGATGGGTAGCCAACTGTCTCAGTAACATGATATATACTGTCAAAGTGGGTGACTTCACCTCTAGCAAAAGATCAGTCACCAGTGGACTACCACAGTGGACTGTGCTGGGCTCCTTACTGTTCAGAATTTATTTCTCAGAAGTCCCGGCAAACGTGGATGGCCTGTGGCTGACTAAGTTCACTTATGATTGTAAACTGGGATCAATCATTGAGTCCCCCAGTGATGTTAATATACTGCAGATAGAGTTAATGCAGACAAATGATTGGTGCCAAGGCTATAGATTAAAGGTACATGGAAAAATGCATTATTACTCCCTTTGGGAAAGCTGATATCCCTGTTAATTACATTAGAGACAGCAGTCCCCCAAGTGTAGACCCAGTGGTATGTGATCTGGGTTCTCAGGTTGATAGCAATCTGAACTTTGACCACAATGCATCCACAGTAGTAAGGACATCCTTCTGTGTGGCACATCTTATAGGTAAAGGCATCACATCTAGATCTAAGGATGCTATAATTCCATTATACTCAGCCTCATCAGACCAATAATTGAGTACAATGGTCCCTTTTGCATGTACTTTACCAGACACCTGCAACAATTGGAGAGACCACTTTGGTTTCTCACCAAGAAATGACAGATTGCACAAAACAAGTCTTATGCAGAAAGATTGAAAGCTCTGTCACTGTATTCTGTCTTCTGTGAAAGAGAGCCCCTCCCTGACCCTCTTCAAATGCATCCTAGATCAATGGATCGGTGACTGCAAATTCACTCCTGGGGTGGTGCCCATGTCTATTGTACTGACTACAATAGACCCTTACCTCTGTGAACTTCACTCACATAATCACTGACAAATGGGGCAACTGAGGATAAATATGGCTAGGCTTGTAAGAGCTCTAGGGCCATTAGTTTAGTAACCTTCTATGAACTTATGATCCTATAAACATTCCTATAATCTACTATCAAAAAGATGCAAACAGGAAGACAACTTAACATATAATTTAGAAATGTTGTCAATATCACAAACAATATATATCAATGTAAAGTGGGGATAAAGTGTTATGTCAAATACCAAAAAATGAAGCCAGCAACAGGTGAACCATGCAACAGAAAGTAGTTTATTAAAAACTACTAAGACCACATTTCATATCAAAAAAGTGACATGTACCAAATGGAGTCACCTATGGTTTGTAAAAATGTCAGACTCCCATGGCATCAGATTTCACAACAGCCACAGACAGATGACATTGTCAGTAGTCTGCACAGCAATCATCCTCACCATGGGGTGACACTAAGCCTACTGGAGAGAGTGGATCAACTGTCAGTGTTACTCTATCATAGTCTAGAGTGCCCACACCAATAGTTCACACCATGGTCTGGTCTGCCCTACCACATTTGGAAATACTTGGCCCAGGTTGCTCCTTAGAGACTGATGAGGTGATGCCAGCATGTGGAGACCCACTGTGGGAAGGAGCATGAGTACGAGTTGACTGGTCATGACTGCAGGGGTCACATCACATAGGACTTCAGCAGAAATGTGTACACATTTCAGCATAGACATTAGTGCCCAATGGCCAAGGTTTAGTCTGCTGAGAGGGGGCCTGCCTCTCCCATTTGGCACTCAGCTAAGTACAGTCAAGACACACAGAACCCTACTCATATTACAGCACTAGTGTAGTACTGCCATAGCCAGGGATTCAATGGACCTTACCACAAATAACATGCTTTCACTCTTTGCAGCCAATGCTGCCATGACCTCACCATGTCTATTCTCTTGTCCTTCATGCAGCACACCAGTTGGTGTGCAACATGATCCGTGACACGGGCAAGTGCACATATGTCAGATCCATGACATCACTGGGAACGTTCATTTGCCTGTAGGAATAGGACATCCTCTGACATGTGCCCATGCACACTAGCTACATGCCTATGTTTACTGTGACGGGCTGTATCAACGTGTTCTGGGGAAGTGTCAGTATCACCAGCAGACTCAATATGGGGCTGTGGTCCACAGGCTTAATCCTGTCCACAATGTGATGACCCCTCATTGTCAGAATGGCTGGGCATGTTTTCCTCCACATCTGAAGATACAGCTTCATCTACATGACTGTCACCATCTGGGATGGGCTGTATCACCACATCTATGTCCTTTGTGCCATTGGCAATGTTACCATACTGAGACACATCTGATCCCATATTGGACTTATTGGATGGGCTAATGGAGGACAAAGGCAGTGGACTTGCTAAAAGAAGAGACAGATGACACAGGTCAAGAAAACATGCTTACATCACCTGTTATCCTTAATGGCATATGCCAGATATATCTCACTACAATGTTACAGATATTAATAACTTACCAGGAGGTCTTGTCTGTGTATGGCCCATGAAACCTGTATAACACGGAATTGACAATTATGTTACATATGTAACATACATAACATATGTGAGGAATACAAGCATAATGCACATACCTGACATGTCCTCATGAGAAACTGGCACTGGAGGAGAGGGATAAAATGTAACTGTCCTAGGGAAGCAAAGGGATAAACACAGCATTCTTAATCACATCCTTACCAGCATGTTCCATTCCAATAGAGGTAAAACATACAGTAGGTAGTACATACACATACACATACACATACTAATTCTTTGTAGCCGAGAAGCTGACGGCAGCTGTCCTGTGTAGGGGTAGAAGGACACAGTATTAATACTACTGGAGTAACAGCAATGACATGCATGAAAATGAGGTAATAACATACCAGTGACACGCACCTGATTGGTTAGCTCATCTGTCATAATGCGGATCCTTCAGTGGAAAGTGCAGCAAAGCAGACACAGTCATATATGCAGGCACTGACATAGTCACACAATGACATATACAACACAGTAACAGGGTATGATGATACTCACATTATGTATGGTGCATCTGTTGGCTAGATGTCACTGTGCAGAAAAACAGCACTATTAATTTCATACAACACAAGTCTGCTACACATTGCTGCAACTTATGAACATGTTGGGGAACCATACATGGTCTGTCTGTAGGTGCACCTCCACATCTTGTGCCCCCAGAAGATGTACCTTTATTTTACAATGTGAAGGAAATATCAATATGGCAGTATAGAGCCCTGGCATGATAGGAGGCTGAGGCAATAACAGGTACTGGTCACAGTAACAATATAATGAGAAACTTACCTATTGTGTCTTGCTGTTGTGCATAAATGAACAGGCCTGTGCAAATGAATGCAGACAACATTGCACATATTGGTTTCACTGTTATGTATGTAATGAAGTCGTATGGCTACCTGACATTACACTTACATTGGTGTCATCACCATGTGGACCTATGTGCATGATGCAATTCTGCAACACAAAAATGACAATACGTGAATATGTATGCAACAGCAATATGTACTGAGTTACTTTATATGCAGCAATGTTATGCAAATTAACAGATACACATGTGGCCTGGAACACCTGCTTCTATCCTACCCCTGGGTATGCAGCGCTCCCCACTCACAATATTCAGTGATGGAAGAAACTGTGTGATCTCATCAGGGGGTGTCAATGGTGGACCACCACTGGTCGCATCCCTGAACCTCTCATACTAGCATACCCTGTTGGCTGCATGAAGGATCATTTCAAAACACTGTTGGTGACAGGTCTCACAGGATCTGTTGTGACTCTCTCACAGCATTAATCATGTCTATGAGGTCAGGGCAGACTTAATTCCTCCATACTTTATTCCCTGCCCAGCCAAGGAGTCTCTCCATGTTGACACAGAACATCTATTATAATTTTATTTTCCTGTGAGGAGAAATTGTTGCCCCTAGATCTGTTTGCTATCTGAAAGACAGTTATATGCACATGGATGGAATGATGTTGGGGCCCACATGTGGAGATGATTGATTATGTGGACAGCTTATGCCAGTTTAACCTCTTTGCAGTCCTGTGCAATGCCAAAATCTAGGAAATAGTGCTTGTACCATATAGTACTATGACATATAAAACCACATGTGATATGAAAACAGTGCATGAATACATAACACTTGGAACAGCGATGCAAGTTGTGATATTTATACTGGCTGTTTGTTGGATTTGAACACCTTACAGTGGATATCACAGTAGTGGAGGTCCCAACAAAGCACTTTGCAACATGAGCCACACACTTTGCATGTATTTCACATTAACATAGTACACATGACATATTTGTAAAACATAAATTTGTGATGGCTGTAACTGTAATGCAATTTGAGACTAAACAGACAATCTGTCTAAAAAAAAAACAGTCATATTAACAAGAAATGTTATATACAATGGGCTTATATGAATGCAATCAGTACTGAGCAGTGAACTTCGGGTCTATATTATAACATCGAAGTCTAATAACTTAGAATGTTATTATATCAAAACCAGTAGAGCGAACGCTGGAAATAGCGAAGCTGCAGAACACCAAATACTTTCCTAGGGAAAGTATTCAGTGGGCCATTTCTATAGCTTCACTATTTCCTCAACTGTGGAGTGAAGGTTAGGGACCGGGTTAAGGTAAGTGTGCGAACGAAGGTGAGTGTGCAATTGGGTGCAGGTTAGGTGAGTTAGGGCGTGGGTCAGGTAAGTGTGCGATTGTGTGGACGTGAGGGTTATGGTGGGGTAGGTGAGTTAGGGTTAGGGAGCGGGTAAGGTAAGTGTGTGATAGTTAGGGACCTTAGGATTAGGGTTGGGTTAGGGTAAGTGGATAGCTAGTGGTGTATGTCTGGTTTAGTGTAGGGTTTTGAGAAGTGTATGTGTGTGGATTATTTATTTTGGTGTGCTTGTGTTGTGTGTATGTTTGTTGGAACAGCAAATTTTTTCCCTGGGAAAAAATTCACTATTCTGACTGTTCAGTTTTCTGATGTTTCGATTGAATGGGTTCGATGTTATACCATTCGAAGTTGAAAGACTTTGATGTTATAATCTAGACCCGTGAATTTCATCCACATTAGCAAAAGGCATCAGAAGTCTGTTATTTACTAGATGAAAGCACTTAACTAAAGTTTTTTAGATTTATTTTGTTTATTGAAGTTATATATTTATATACCCTCTGTGTGCTTGGTATGTCTTTCACACTTTTGGTTCCATACATATAACAAAGAGTGTGTCAAGTTACCAGCAATATATATGGAAAATCCATGAATATGTCTTTATGTACTGTACACCTGGCTTGTTTATATTTGTCTGTACAAGTGCATATGGGAAAGTACTGCTTGTTAGTGATGCAGATGTACCCACCCGTATGCATACAGGTCAATCCCACACCTTTCCAGTAAGTCACAAGCATTTTTCATAATGCACACCATTTTCCATAAATGCATCAAACTAACCATATACACATACATTTCTAAGGAGTAATGATAACATAGGTCTATTAGAAGGAAAACATTTCCCAACACAGCAATGTTGGCAGGTGCAAACTTACCTTTGCAGCTACCTATGAATCAGGTATAACTAAAAATAAGGCCAGCTATGTGCATACCTCTTTTAACTCGTATTCGCATCATACATAATGAGGTTTATTAAAATTTAAGGTTTTGGAATTCTGTTTGCACACGTCTGTATAAGTTCTTGAAATTTGATGAATTAAGCAATAGCTTAGTGTAACAGGAAGGTGCTCCATTGAAATACTTGATGGTATAATTAAATGGGACCATATGTAGAACATGTTTGTTATCTTCCAACAATCTGATAACTTGCCATAAGTGCCACTTTTAAATAGTGATTTTGATACATTTAGAGACCAGACCGTTACTACCTGTGAACTGAGTGGGGCCTAATTGAGCAATTTATTGAATTATAACCTATTCAACATATCTATATTATCATCAAAATGGCTATTTCCAGGAGGCTTTGAAGTGTCTGGGCACCCAAATGGAGTGAGGATTAGACCACCCAGATGCTGACCATCTACAATGGAGTGGAGTATCACAGGAGAGCTAGACCATGGATCTTTGCAATGATTCATATACGGAACTGTATTGTGAGAGAGCATCGACGATGTATGACAATCTACTAGACTGGAGTCCAGCTTTTCCTCTGCTATGGTGATCTGCATCAGAGGGATGCAGAAGAGATTCATCAGAGAGTCACCGAAGTGCAGAGACAGCCAGTGGATGCCTACAGTAAGTATCATAATCCTAGGTACACCTCAACATTCCTAAGGAATTAAAATATATAGCTGTGTCCCATATATCAGATACATGCCTTTTAAAACTATTAAGTAGCTGTTCTGACAATTAGCTCATCTGGATAATTAAGAAGCCAAGGTAACTGTTCTCCTTGTAATTATGTGTATGATTCCCATGGTGTTTATTTGTTTAATAATGCTTATTATGTACATAATAATGAACATTTTAGATGTTTGTATTTTCCAACATATCAGGACATCATTATACACATCCAGTATGGTCATGTATCACTAACACGTATAGCGCCTAGGCTGCTAATGACTACACATTTCTTTGTTACTCATAATACTTCAACAGTATTGCCTAGTCTGCTTGTTTGTGTGTGAATACTAACTCATAACTAACTTTGTTAGTTCGTTCTGCTTTACAAAGTCAACAGTATTATTAAAGCCCCATTTTGTTTAACACAAGAGCAATGCATGTTTGACTGTCTAAACATATCGTCTATGTTGCAAAACTTGATATCTGATAGTTTTGGGGAGCATGAGGGCCTATAGCATTTATGGGTTGGATGTTTCCATATTCCTCCATTATCCACAGAAATACAGATGCACACACACACACACACACACACACACACACACACACACACACACACACACACACATACACACACACACGTGGTAAGAAGGGAAGTATGATGACTGTTAGCTCATCCTTTAAAACAACAGGCCAGTATGCATATATCTTGGTTATGGTCAGATCCCTGACAGTTGGATTGGAGGGTTAAGGAACTGTTAACAAGCTGTTTCCTGTGGTGCAGTGGTGCAAGGTTTGATTCCCTCAGATTCCATTGGCTAACGTTGTGACTCTGAACAATTCATTTAATTCAAGAGAAATCTCGACGAGTGGATGGGAGATCGTAGGTTTACCCCAGGGGTCATCTCTTTGTCACTACTATACAGAGGTATAGTAAACTAAACCCTAAAAGGGCATAGTATTCTCATCCTAAGGGGTGGTGTAAGCCACATACACTCTGGCTAGGCTTATAAATACCCTAGGGCAGATAGCCTAGTACGAACCTATGAACCTATGAACCTATGTGTGGGTTCAAATCCACATATGGTACACCTCTTGTTATTTTCTGATCATTGTATCTGCCTAAATGTTTTCAAAACACCGCTATACATACCTGCATATTGATATTAATGGTTATTTTGAACATATTTTTGAGTATCTTGTTTATTCTTTGGATTTCTATGAATATCTCCGAAATCTGCAAAGGTCTGTCAATGGCATCTATTTTACTACATTTTTATGTGTAAAGCTTTGAACATGCTGGTAGATTTCTGCAAAAAGAATGTGGAATATGGTAACACTTGCAACTTGAATTTCATGTATAACTGTGTCATTGTTTATTAATTTGAATTCAACACCCTTCTCATAGTTATATTTGATGGGAGTGAGATAATCAGACATACATTTGGAATGCAGAACAAGAACACCCTTCTCATAGTTATATTTGATGGGAGTGAGATAATCAGACATACATTTGGAATGCAGAACAAGGACATCTCCCCGATATCAGGGATAATTTGGAGTTACAATCTGTACTTTGACAATAAATATCTGTACATATTTTATATCCTCCCACCTACAATACATTAAGGTGTATGTGATGTACAGCAATTTGTAGTTGTCTGATCTGTTAACAGCAGCTATGTGTTACATGACAGTGTTCTACTCTCTGAAGTATGAAAGCTTACGGCTGTGTTTTTGTGCAGTGACCACTATGTTGACAAGCATTCATGCTTGCAAATTTATATTCATAAATGCACAGCACATTGTACTTCTTGTGAAGTGTAAGGCATGACAACTATTAGTGCATCATCCCTGCACATTCATACTTCCAATTATTTTAACTACGTTTCTACCATGCCCTCTCAGGCAAAATGGATTAGCTAGGAAGGCATATGTCAAGGTTGGACTGTGGACATAGCTTAGAGTTGCAAGTCTAAATCTCAGGTCATCCAATCCATGTTAAATTATGTTCCAATATGTAAAGGACCTTATGCATATCATTCCAAAATGTGCTGGTAGATTCTATAATCTTCTATTTAAAATTTAGAGAACATGACCTGAGCAACATATATCAATGTTGTTTTATACCTATGTCATTCATACATGCTTTTTACTTTTTCCAGGTGATGAGGAGTGGACACATAATCATGCTCTGTGCATCGAGCAGATGCACAGGCTGGAGGAGCATTTGCTTGCCATTACTATGTATACCACTTATTCAGGAATACCTGTCATGCATCGTTAAGGTAAGTGCAGTAGTCAGACAACACATGTGATTATAAGTATGAATTCCCTAAAACTATGTTTACATATTATTTAGCAGCAAGTTATGTTAATGACGTTAGGCCACAGTCTAATTGACAGTTATTTATGTTTATCTGTCACAGTGCTTTTCATTGTGATGGTTTACATCCAAGTTAATGGTGCTTTGCCTGCTGTTTGTAACGGATGTGTTGGCACACTTGTATGTGCGGCTGTGGTTCTCAGTGAATGATCTGTTGTTAAAAAAACAGTAAGCATTACTTACAGGGTTCAAGAAACATCTAGATAAGTTCACAATTTACAATACTCAGATATATAGAAAAATCACAAGAACGTCTATGGCATATCTGTAGTACACACATAATGTTTTTTTTTTAAACTATAGCAGGTAGATAATAACCAACTGTCTCACAGGAAGTGTCATAGGAGAGAAGTGTATGGAAGTAAGCAAGGTACACTATTGAGAGTAGAGAGGAGGAGAGGGCCGGGTGTGTGTAATTAGCCTGGAGATGTGCAGGAACATAGCCATTGTTTAGAGTAATATTCTTTTAGTAGTTGTTTGAAATTGTGAGTATCAGGATTAGTTAGAATATGCTGAGTAAGAGAGCTCCAGGTTTTGGCTATTTTATAAGAATGTAAGGGGTCTCCATAATAGTTATGCGATTTAGTTACATTGAGTATTAAATTGTCAGATGATCTTAGGGACATGAGGTTTGTATATGGTTGGACGGGGACTCATCAGGCTTGTTGACGACTCTATGAGCGATAATAGGCTGGTTGACAGATAGTAAGTTGGATAGTTCGAGCCAGTTAAGATGGTGAAGAGCGGAGCAGTGATGCGATCTGTGAGGTTGGTTTGAGGCAGATTTGGCTATTTTGTTATAACAGGCTTCGAGGCTGTTCAAATCTGATTTGCGTAGGTTGGTGAAAATTTGGGAACACTACAGTAGGGTAGATAGGAGGTGGGATCTGGCCGTTGATAATCTAGTGAAGTTGGTTATATAGGGTTTTACCCTCTAGAGTGCACCAAGTGTTATGTAGACCTTTCTGATTGTTAGTGCTATATGTTTATAGAATTTTAGGCAGTTGTCTATTGCAACTTCTAGTAGTTTTGTTTTCTTGACTGGTTTGATTTTTGTTCCATCACAGGAGTAGATAGTGAGAGGGTATGGGGAGTTCTTAACACTAGTACTACTGAAGATCATGAGCTTGGATTTATTGGGGTTTAATATAAGTTGATGGTCAGACAGGCAGTTTTCCATGTCTTTGAGGGTTTTTTGATTTTTTTCTTGTAGTTCTTTAATGGAGGGGTAGAGCAGATGGGAGAGGCATCATCACCGTATTGAATGATGGAAGCGAGTTATGTTGAGGTACTGAGGTTATTGGTAAATATGATAAAAATAAGTGGGCCAAGGGTGGAGCCTTGGGGGGCTCCAACAGTGATGGGTAGAAGGGGGGAGAGTTTGTTATCTCATTTGGTGGCTTGTTGTCAGTTAGAGAGATAGTTATGAAACCAAGTAAGAGATGTTGCATTCAGATTGTATGAGGCAAGCTTGTTAAGAAGTATTTGGTGTGATACAGTGTCAAAGGCTTTGGACATATCAAAGAAGATTGCTGAGAAAAGTTGGCCTTGATTTTTGTGGAGATTTACAGTGTTTGTGAAACTTACAAGAGCAGCATTAGTGCTATGTGAGGGTTGGAGACCGTGTTGAGTATTGGATAATAGGGATTGGAAAGCATGTTGAGTATTGGATAATAGGTTGTTCTTTAGGAAGTGGTCAAGGATTTGTTGATTTGTGCATTTTTCTAAGATTTTGGCTAATGGTGAGAGAATGGTGATTGGCCTGTAATTAGAAACATCAGTGGAGGGGCCACCTTTGTGAAAGGGTAAGATATGACATATTTTCCAGAGAAGAGGTACGTAGTGTTCAGAGACAGAGCAGTTGATTACAATAGATATAGGGTAGGAGATGGTAGCAGCGGCGAGTTTTACAAATTAATTGGGAAGCTGATAAGCTGCAAGAGTGCCATACCTCCCAACTGTGCCGAATTACTCGGTTTGTACTGAGTTTTGGGGTTCAAATGAAGGGGTCTCACGATTCCCGAGTGGCACCCCTTCATTTCCGATTTATTTCCTGTTTTTTTTTTTAATTATTTAATTTTAGCACTGTTGGAGCTGACGTCATCACATGTGCAATGACGTCAGCTACATCAGGGCTACCAGCCTGTCGGAATTGAGCTCAAGGAGCTCACATATTTTTGGCTGGACTGGCAAATGAATGAACAAACATGGGAAACAGCAGTTACAGGCTAGCACTACACTATGCAGCATAGGAAGCAGCAGTTACAGGCTAGCACTACACAGTATGCAGCATTATTATTTATGCTCGGGCCGATAGCAGGCACTATGCAGCATTATTATTCTGTCCGCTAACAGGAACAAATGGATTATGTCAAGCTGATACACTATGATGTTTGGGCTGGGGAACCAGTGGAATGAGCTGAGCAAAGACAGCAGTATCAGCGTAATGAACACTCCAAGTAAGGAAACATCCAGATAATGGTATGTGTGTGTTTGTGTGTGTGTGTGTGTGTGTGTGTGTGTGTGTGTGTGTGTGTGTGTGTGTGTGTGTGTGTGTGTGTGTGTGTGTGTGTAGACTGATTCTATGCATAGAGTTTATACTGTGCTGTGCAAAAAATGTGAATAGGAAGTAGAGAGAAAGAATTTGTGATTATGTTTCAAATACAAACAAGAAAGTGATGACAAATGCGTTACACAAGCTTATACAAGTTAAAGGGGTTGATCATATGTCTGAATTGTATTAGAAGAATTAAAGCTAGATGGCAGAGGTAGTAATATATGAGGTAAAGCTAAACATTTAGAATATAAGTGCATCAGTACTTTTAGAGCGGACAAGACCTGGTTTACATTGGGTTGTCTGCTTAATACCTATCTTTAAGCAAAGCAGCTTAAGAAGACAATTCATGAATTGCTTGTTAATTAATTATGTCATGTGGTAAATGTGTATAAAAGGATGTGCTTTGTAAGCAACTGTTTTTTAACACTTGAGAAAGTTGTAATGCGAAGGCTCTGAGGGCTTGTGTTTTTATATGTGTCCTTGTTAACATTAAATACTTGTGGTTTTCTTGACCCATTTTTTCTGTTTTATTTCCTGACTGGTATATGGCCCAAGGACTTATCTGCTTTGACTTACATTTTTGGGGCTGGTATGGCAACAGTACTAACAGTTATACTTTAGTTAACAAAAATACACATAAAAAGATATATCCTGTACACCAGCCCTCATTTACATGTAGTTAATAACATTTATTTATGCTGCACTTTTTAGGTAAGTCAGAAGTTAAATTCCTATTGTTATAAACAATATTCTAGATCTTTAAGTCACATGCACAAATAGTGAATAGGATTTGCCTCAGTACTGAGATTGTCATAATGCATCAAGTAATTTCAAAATGTAAAAATTAAAAAAACTGCATCATAAGTCTATAGCAAATATTACAAGAAGCATTGCAAATCACAATTTTATTTTTCAATAATCATCTGGCAGCTATGAAAAAATGCAATGCTTGTCAAGTATGCTTTATAAATGCTTCCCACACTCGTGAAAAGTGTAGGGGTGTGTGTGTGCAAATGCCCTCCATTGGTGGCTAGAAATACTCAGGCTCAAACCCTGTACCTTGGGTACAGGATAAAAAGAGCCTAAAGTCCCTAGCCACAAGCACTTGTGAGCTTTGTTCAGTTTTTTTGTGCTAAGAGTTGAGAGCTATGGTGAGAAGTGAGAACTGAATTTGTATTCCCTCATTACTGGCTTTGTATGTCCAGGTTTTTTGTGCTAAGAGGTTGAGAGCTATGGTGAGAACTGAATTTGTATTCCCCCATTATTGGCTTTGTACAGTTTTTTTGTGCTAAGAGGTTGAGAGCTATGGTGAGAAGTGAGAAATTAATTCTCTAAATGATAGCCATTAAATTTCAATCTTCCTATTTTTCAGGAAGCTGCTGATTTGGCATAGTGGTATGTTGCTCTGACTATAGTGCATAGGATCCTGGGTTCCAGACTTGCCAGTGAAATGCATGGCGGTAACACAACATGTTATTCTAGCAACTTTCCAAAATTATACAAGCATTGTTTAAAATGTGTCCCTGTTTTTTTTACCTTTTGCCCCCCCCCCAAAAAAATGAAATTGAAAATAAGTGCGAGAAGCTGTGCAAGATGCCTATGGCTTACATTACTGTCATTCTATTTATAGTGCGGGTGTGAAAGTAAACTTTTATGATGGAAATGTTCCGAATTGGGCAGTTTTGTCATTATTGGTTCATGCATTTTGTTTCATTGCCTACAGTGTCATTCTATTTATAGTGTGGATGTGGAAGTAGACTTTTATGATGGAAATGTTCTGAATTGGGAAGTTTTGTCATTATTGGTTCATGCATTTTGTTTCATTGCCTACAGTACAGCCTACTGGAAAAATGTTCAAACAATAAATTTAAAATGCGCTCTGTCTAATAAGTGTGCTGTATTATACAAGGAATACAATTTAATAAAGTCAGGAAGGTGTATCAAAGAATACATGTATGTTTCTTGTTTTGTGTGCAAGGGGTCAATGATTTGAAAACAGCCCAAAGGTAATCTTTATCCACCGCTGGCCAGATGCATTTTCTTTGGATGTGGTGTGGGTTTCAATGCTGTTTCAATGAATATGAGTTTCAAGGACAGGGACGTTTTAATGCCAAGTCTATTTTCATAGCAAGACAGTATTGCTTTATTTACCAGATGCCTATTAGTGTTTGTGCATTGTTGTGCTGTAAATATAAAATCCAAATAAGCATTGTAGAAGTAAAGCAGTATGCACATATTAGTGTTTATGGTAAATGGGGCGAAATAGCCAGGTAATGGGACATTAGAATGGCTGCAGGGGGACTCTGGTGCAATATTTTGGTTGTCTGTTCTTCAGTTTGCGTTTGAAAGTTGGTATCCCACAATTCCATTGGAGTGGGTGGGGTTATCTAATTATGTATGCAAATTAGATGTTAATCAGCGTATGGATTTGTACCTATTTTTCATGAGCCTTGTCCAGATTTTTGATGTTTCCCGGTTGAGAGGTATGAAGAGTACAGGGCTTTAATTTAGTTAGGAGTTTTTTATGTAACTAGTTTGGATTGGCTTAAGAGAGAATGAGTTAGGGTTACATTTAGTGGGATGGGTATAGATAGTGGTGGGTTTGCATTGTTGTTTAGTAAGGAAGTTATAGAGTTAATGAAGTGGGTATTGAATTGAGTAGCTATACACTGTGTTGTGTTGCTAATGGATGGAGAATGGGTAGTAGTACTAGTAGGTTTTCCTGGGTTTAGGAGGTGGTTTATGGCTTGCCAAAATTTTTGAGGGTTATTTTGGCATTGCTGCTGACATGTTTGGAAGTATGTTCTTTTGTCTATTTTGATTTGTTTTTTAGCTTGTTTCGCTGTTGTTTGTGGACTGTCTGGCATGTCCTTCAGTTCAACATGGATATTGCATCTGCCTCAACACCTTTGATAGTTTGGTTAAAGCATGCTTGTATCCTATGTTTAAGGATACTTATGCACATAGGCATTCCTTTTCAACATTTTGAACTCTGTTACATAATCAGCAAGCAGTATCATGCTGTTTGCATTTTGCAGGGTAGTGACTGGTAATAAATGTATGTAGGGCACTGATACATTTGTAGACAGACAAGATTGTTTGTACGATATATACCATATTTTCATGTGTCACAGGCTGTCATTGTGTATTATTACTAGTGTGTTGTGTTGCATCCCAAAAAATGATGTTGGATCAGAGAATGAGCATGTTGCCTTGCTTTGCTCTTTTCCATATGGCTTTGATATTTCCCACTGGATTATCATCTCACTTTATCTTCATTATACCAATGTTATTTGGTGGCTGTTCATATGAGTCATTACATGCACAGATACCTGAAATACAGTTGACATTCACATACCAACAAAAATGTGTAGGCACACATGCAAGGCATAAAACATGGAAATAGTTATATTCTCTTAGGCAGTGAATTGGCCAATTTACTGAAGCATGCATCACAAGTATTAAACAGTGCAAGTCACAGTATTAGTGTTACATTGTTATTTTCAGTATTGGCATTCAAAAAATATAAACCATTAACCAAAACACTGAACGCTCAGTGCTGGATGACACAGAACATCAGGCACCAACTAGGTATAAAATAATTAAACAAACTTTATTGCGCCTAAAACATTAAGCGTTTTCATCCCAAACCATGGGACTTCATCAGAATAACCATAATGTGAGGTCACTTCCTTATATAAGGTATTAATCAAATATTGCATTTAATTAAAGAATTAAATTAAATTGTTAAAGCATTACTTGACTCCTATTACATCAATACATTAAAACATGAAAAATCCTACATGCTGTAAATAAATATGTAAAAAAAAGTATATATATATATATATATATATATATATATATATATATTGAGTGTATTAAAATCTATAATTTACCAGATCTAAATCTAAGTAAAGATTGTACAGAAAAACATTAATTTAAGCCCAGAACTTCAGTGGCATTTAATCTGAATTGCCATAACATTTCACTATATTCTAGTTTTGTTTCCCAGTCCCCACACCATGGATTAATTTTAACCTGTTCTAAAATGTCAAAACCAAATTTAATACGTTAAAACAAACTGTACCCAACAGAGTAAAGACTAGTAAAAATAAAAATACGTTGCCCATTTAATAAGTGTTTGTATAAAGCATTGATGGCGTTTTTGTTTTCAATATCATATAAATGTTCATATATTAATTTATTTAGGTATCGTTCAGTTTTGCCTATGTAAAAACAAGAGTACCCCAAATATTTAACAATATATATAACTCCTTTACTTGAACAATTCCACTTGAGAAGAAATAATGTTGATTTCAAAACATTATCTAAAATCAAAGTTTCACCATCTAAAGAACAGGGCCATTGATTACAATGCCCACACCAGGTAGTACCAAGCTTGAGAAGATACATAGTAAATTCTGAAGCCCTGTTTTGAGCAGATACAAAAATATTTTTGAAATTACTGGCTGTCTTGTAAAGAAAATTCTCTTCACTATCCACCACTTTAAGAATTATACAGTTAGCCTTTAAAATATTCATGTTCTTAGCAATTATAGTCATAATTTGTCTCAAACCAGTATTAAATTGCACCACCATAGCCCACTCAAAATGCCCTTCGGACTTGACATTACAAATGTCCAAATTACTTAACCCTAACCTTAACAAGGGTTTGTATATGCAGTCCTGTCCACTAAGAACCTCACTGCTAATGTATCTAACCAAATTTTCAGAGTAACCCATCACCAAAAACATATTAACAATCTTACCAAGCTCACCAGCAACATCTTCAAATTCAGATGTCATTCTTGTTACCCTTACACATTGTCCTTTCAGTAACTTCTTTTTTTGAAAAAAAGGAAAAAGGGTAAGAAGTCGAAAATGTAGGTAGGAATTGCTAAAGGTGGGCTTCCTGTAAATCTGTGACTTAAGACGATTGTATAAGTGTGTAATCAATGTGTCCAAATAATTAATACTTGTATTACTAAAATGCAATGTAAATCTTTAAAAAACAGTTGTCCCATTCAAATATGTTAAGAATAGCTCAGCCTGGGTATCCAAACCTTCTCATGGGATGAATATATCAACCAAAAATCACAAAAGAATTTGATATTATGAGAAATTTCACAGTGTTGTTTTGCAAGGTAGACTCGTGTGAGTGTTGCATGACACAGTGCCATGGCATGCTTCTCTCTCTACAAATGTCAGGATATGAAGGTGTGCTGGCTTTGCATATGCATGTCATGCATAATGATGGTCAATGAACAAGTGTCCAGGTAATGTCAGGATTTAAACTGGTACACTGCGCTATGCACACAATGGCATGACCTGGAGTAAGCTGCTCACATTTTGTGATGGATACAGTGGCTCTGACTTGTTCTATTATTGAAAACATCCATAAATACAGATAAATGGACATAGTGAATGTGTTGTGGACATGATGAGCCATCTGCTAGTAGAAAATCTGTTTATTACAGTTGTCCTACATAATGATTTTAGGTCATTATATATGAGAATGTGTTTCATAATGATGCCTGCAATGTATGCTAATATACCTTTACTGTCATATGCAGACATCACTTATTGACGGATGTTACTTAATGTCTGTTAGATGCAGATGTATACATCATTTTCATTTTAATGTCAGCTATGATTTTCACAGGAATGTTTGGCCTGATATGCATTTGGTTTTCATTGTTATGGTTTTGATTACTGACATACATAATATATGTATGATATGCTATGTATACGGAAAGATAGAACCAACAAAAAAGGAGGTGGGGTATCCCTAATCTATGCTATCTCACAAAACTACCATTCTAGAAAACACTCCCA
The DNA here is from genome assembly GCF_019279795.1 of Protopterus annectens. Classification (NCBI taxonomy): domain Eukaryota; kingdom Metazoa; phylum Chordata; order Ceratodontiformes; family Protopteridae; genus Protopterus; species Protopterus annectens. The sequence goes on from NC_056739.1 coordinate 1,596,257,581, forward strand.
TCATTTTCAAATGCTGAAATCCTAATAAGAACTCTACAAATTAACAAATCTAAACAGCTATACATAGTTAGTCTATATATCCCACCAGGACAAAATATCCAAGCCCTTGAGGACATCCTCGCCTGGATGTCAGAAAATATCTGCAACAAAAGTATTATTATGCGTGATGTAAACATCAGTTGGCAGATTTAATAACTGACTCCCCAACAAACAACATAAACCTCTGCAAGTTCACCCAACTTGTCACCAGCCCTACCAGAATGCTCAACATCAATAATCCAGGAGCCACGCTCGACTAGATCTTAGTTTCAGATCCACTTAAATACTCAAATCCAAAGACCCTACCCAATATACTCGGTGACCACTTACTTGTTTTCACTTATAGATCCACTCCACATATATCGAAATCTCATAACTATAAAGACCCTAGAAACCTAAAACATTTTGATCAACAAGAATTTATCAACATTCTGAAACTCTCAGATTAGCGCCCACTAAAAACTCTCCCACTAGATGATGCCTTATACTATTTTAATAAGATATTTCTAGACACACTCAACAAACTCTTATGTAATAGAGACAAGGCCAGGAATAAAATGGCATAAAAACAACAATGAATGTAACCTACTTAGATACAAACAGTTACAAAACAAAGCTAAAAAGCTAGTTTGTATGACAAGATAAACTATTTCTCTAAACAACTGAGTAAACATAGAAACAACCCAAAAATTCTGGAAAAGCATCACTAATCTCCTTACCCCTGGCACCAAAAAAAAAAAACATCACCATTCCCAGAAAAAAACACCATCACAAATAGCCACTATGCTCAACTCACATTTTATAAATAGCATACAGAAATTAATAACAGACTCCTCTCCCTGTACCCTCACCCTACCAAATTCCTTTCCCCATCCTCCTCTGCCCCACAAAAGCAGTCCACACTTAGAGAGGTCCTCTCCCCATAGACAATTCTTTTCCCCTTCACTAAAGCAATATTACACAATCTAGCCTCTTCTCACTACAACAAATACCAACCACAGAAATTCAGACTCCACAGAAAATTAAAACCATGCTCCCTCTCTTCTAATGATCTGCCACCAGAATACTTAAAACTTGCTGTTGAAGCCATAGCATACCCTGTTAGCATTTTGATCAACCACTCAATTACAGAATCCTTTGTCCCGAACTTCTGGGAAAAATCCATCATCACCCCACTTCACAAAGGAGGTAACTCCAATAAACTCTCTAATTATCGTCCACTCTCTATCCTCTCTCTACTATCCAAACTCCTTTTATAGTGCATTCATAAACAATTACTTCACTATCTCACATACAACAACCTACTCACCTCCACCCAACATGGCTTTCACCCCTCACACAGCACAAGCACTTCATTTACCTCTTTCATGGATACTGTACAGAGATCCAGAGACTCAGGTAGTATTACTTCAGTACTACTACTAGACCTGTTGAAGGCTTTCAATACAGTATCACACAAAAAACTTCTACAACACCTTTCTAATATTGGCTGCACTCCACCCACCCACCAGTGGTTTAATAGCTACCTCACTAACAGGCAAGAATGTGTATAATGGCAAAATACCTTATCAGAATACCAAACTATCCAAACTGGAGTACCACAAGGGTCCATACTTGGACCTTTACTCTTTAATATATTTATCAACATCCTTCACATTGGTTCTCCTCTCAGCTCTGTTATCCAGTATGCAGATGATACTACCATCTCCTCTGCAAATAACCTCCAACACCTCCAACAAATAATCCAAGATACCTTCACTGCAATCAAAGCCTGGTTAACGGAATTGCAACTACTTCTTAATGCCAAAAAAACAAAGCTTCTACTCTTTGCAGCAAAACCCCTCTCACCTGACTCTCACTTTCATATTTTCTTCCAAAAGCAACACAGAAACAGAAATCATATCCCATGCTAAAGTATTAGGTATTACCATTGAAAATAAACTTACATTTGAGCACCATATTGGTAATGCCATTAAAACAACCCACTGCAAATTAGGAGCCGTGTACAAACATAAACATTTCATGGACAGCACCACCAAAAAAGCTCTCACCAACACTTACTTGCTCCCCTCCCTATTATATGGTGCCCCCATTTTTACTGATCTGCACTCATCCCTACAAAATAAGCTCCAGTCCTGCTACCATAAAATCGCCAAATTTGCCACAGGCAGCTCATACTGCTCACATCAGTGCCAAGCCTTAAATGAATTAAACTGGCTGCAGTTTCCACATCACCTTAACCTCATTCATCTGTCCATAGCACAGACAGTTGTCTAGAATCCAAACAACTGCCCTGCCCTTAAGAACATTTTAATACCCTATAGCCCCCACCCGAAACCTTTGCTCTGAAAATAAACAACTCATAACTGTACATGTAGCAAACAAGAGTCGGACACTGCCTTTACTCTTACTCTGTCGCTAAACTATGGAACTCACTTCCAACCAGAATAAACACCATTAGCTGCTTGAACAAATTTAAACTCACCCTAAAGAACTGCCTACTAAATATTAAAATCTGCCCCTGCATCTATCCAAATAGATAAACATCCTGCTCTCCTTGAGCCTTCCTCTAGCTTACCCCAATCTTTACCCATCAAAACCAGTAGGAAACTCTTTTTGATCTAAAAGTTATTTTAAACAACTCTGTTGTAACTATAAATCTCACTAACCTTAACTATCATTCTAACCCTACATCCCTTTAAAACTACCCTATTAGTGATTTTTCTTTCCCTTTATTAATTCTTTCAACCTAACACTACTCTCTCATGATCTTTCCTTTCTTAACTTTCAACCTGTTTCAATATTTACAAAAAAAAAATATGCGAGTGTGTATATATACACACACACACACACACACACACACACATATATATATATATATATATATATATATATATATATATATATATATTGTAAATTACTGTTTTTCTCTCTGATATTGTAACACCCCCCAATGTATTAGTCTGTTTCACATTTTGTTATATTGTACTGTATTGCAGTGTAATTTTGCTAAATTCTTGTAAAATATTGTGCAATCATAATGTGTTTGTGGAGCTTTTCTCCCCGGGCCTCCGTTGAAAATGGGCTCCTGTCCCAGTTGGACTTTCCCGTTAAACAAATATCAATAAATATGTTGGTACACTTGACTATGGCCATAACATACACTAAAGTTTCATACTGACTGTTTACTGTCTGTTTATTGTGTCACAGCGAGTATGTTATGTAGTCATGTAGTAGCAGGTATGCATAGGTTCTTTCCGTTTTGTGTTGTGATTCACCGTCACAGAGCATGGGACTTCTGGACGCTCACCCATCAGACATCAGAGACAAGTACATGCCAGGCCACTGCCAGAGTCCTCTGATGATAATGACAACTGTGACTGAGATGAGAATGATGATGAGGAAACTAGACCTGCACATGCTATCATCCCTGCTGCACCCCCAAGGAAATGACATCAGGCACCCCAACAAGATGATTATCGGGAGCAGATCTAGGAGGTGATGACTGATGTATTTTGGACACAGATAAGGAATATGATGGGGAATTTCTTCCAAGATATGGAAAGAGCTTTGTGGGACTCATTCAGGGAAATAGCCCGGGAGATCATTCATGTTGTTCATCCCCATCAGAGTGGTCTGTCAGCACTGTAAGTATTGTCTGCATGAGCCACTTGCATAATGCTGCCACCGTGGTGTTTGCCATATCAGTGATTGGACTGTATTTGCACACTTGTGCATGCATAACATTTTGCTGCCATGGTTATGTGATACACATCAAACATGCACTGCAGATGTCATGTCACATATAGAATTTTGTTTCAGCAGGTGCATGACATACATTACTACATTAGACTTTCATTCAACATTCAGCTGTCCATGAGTTTTGGCAGTTAACTTGCTGCTACTGTGACAAAAGTTCCACTGTATACATGTGTGGCACTGATAGGAACTCACAAACAACATATTGACCATATTCCACAAATGCCACATTAATATGTGTATAAATTGTGGGTTGCTATGTCATGTACATTCAAAAGAAGGACATGTCCTTGCCTCTATGTTTTGGATGACACTTGTTATGCTGTCACACTGGCATACTGGCATTGTTGGTGGCATGTGTTAGCAATGCTAATGCCACGTTGCGTCATAATAAATGTATCTGATACATATGGGCAGTCCTCCTTTACTGAATGCATAGACGCCAATGAAACATTTGTGTATACACTGTGGTAATGATAATTTGTTCAGTAACAATACAATATGCCTTCTTTGGCCTATGTTACTTTTCCATATTCATTCCTTATTTTGCATAAATTCACACATTTTCGCACATAGTGTATATATATGCAATGATTTATGTACATGTCTCTGCACATATTCCAATCAACAGAGAAACACCATTACACCTTGGAACTGTGAGCAGTCACTGACTTCATGTTAATGTCCTGTAATGTTGCTTCCAGGACTGTCCCTTGTTTAGTCATAACCAGGGTCAGTGGTATACAATTGCAAGTGTTTATACCACACGTTGTTTTACATTGGCATGACAGTATATATGTGTATGTGATACCAGTTCTAGACTTGCTTACCTATGCCTGTTGCAGTTATATGATTGCACAATACTGTGTGTGCGATTTATACATGAACTCCAAAAAACAAAAAACAAAACAGGCCAGCACTCTAATCTTGGTGGAACCAAATTACTTTATTCACATCACATCAGTGTTGATGATGAAGGCTTATACAGCCGAAACTGGTATATGAATAAAGTAATTTAGTTCCAACAAGATTAGTGTGCTGGCCTGTTTTGTTTTTTGGAGTTCAGAGTTTGGCCATGCACCTATTGACTATACCTGCACAGTTTGTTGGTTTTTGTGATTTATACATGCCCATTTCTGTTGACATTGGCAATGCAGTCCACCCATTTGACTTACATTGGCCATTCGCTTCAATGTAGTTTGGGTTGACTTCTTCAACACGCTGTGTGGTGTACACATGTATTTGCAATGTATCACCTCACATATGTTGTCCTGCTTTATTGTTTGCCTACAAAGGTTTGATGCTATGTCTTCCCTGATGTGGGCCCATGTTGTCACCTCCCTTCCACCCTTGTAGTTATGTCATATATCTTGCACATATGCATAGTATATGTTCATCTTTGTTGGAATTCTCATCCATTTTCATGTAGTTGTTTTATTACAAGGTCAACTTGTGCCAACTCTATGGCCATTATACAGATGCAAGACATATGCACACAAGTTGATGGCTACTGCTTGTAATACATCCTTGTTCTTGTTATGCTTGAGAGTTACATATTAACCGGAGTACAATGTTGAAATTCATTAGTACAACCTGATATTGGTTATATAGCATTAATCATAGATTTGTGACCATATATTATTATTACATGTCATTGATGTATGCATATGTGTATTGATATTGCTTTCAAATAATTTCCTTTTAGGCCAATGAAGGTAATGCATATACACCTATAACTGTGTGTTGCCTTTAACATGGCATATGTGTGAGACATATGCATTCCATTACACATTTGTTTGGGTTGTGTACACCTACTTGTGTAGGTAGGAGCCAGTTTGGTGCTTTGCTACAGTACTGCTGTTTGGCACTGTGCTTGGTTGTTTGCTTTTCACATGCATGGTCAGTGGTTCCATTCTGTCGTGCTGGTATTCTCTGGCATTCCAGGAGCTGCATTTGCTCATGTGTGTTGTTGCTTGGTCTACACTTGCACTGATGACAGGTATGACTGCAACACAGTTTGTAACATGTCATAATGTAATAGTGTATATGTACATATGTATTTTTGCATTTCACCATGGCTACTATGCATCCCTACCCTGTTTGGCAACTGTCCATTGCCCATGTTGTGCAGCATGCCATCTGTGTAACTTACCTCTCCTTACTGTCTATGTCTGACCTTTGCTTGTGATGCCTGTGATATTTGTGTTATGGGTATACCTGCTGTGATGGCCTCCTCCTCCTCTTTCTTTGTCTTTACCTTTCCTTCTATTCTTAAAAAATGGGGTCTATTCCCACCAAAAGAAACATTGCCCTTGCCCCTCTGACTGTCCCTCAGATTTTCATATTCTAACATACCTCTTGTGTGTCCCAGTACTTCACCCATACCCAACGTCTGTTTTTCTACTTCCCTATTTCTTGGGTGTGGGCATTACCTGTGTTCACCCATACATGTTGTTAGCTGCTGTAAGTTGCATTGATGTGGCCATGATTACCTTTTACCTTTACTGATTTTTTTATTACAAATGTTATGGATTCCATTGGAATCAAGTATATTTTACTAATAAATGACTTGCAGAGATATCCTGTAGTTGTCTCTAAGTTTACTGGAGAAATGTTGTTGTAAATATGCATTTATTTCAGGCATCTTATATTGGGGTAGTATTTCTGTAACATTGTTAATGTGCATCGCGTATGTTTTCATGACTTATGGAGTAGCTGTGACAGATATACAGTGCGCCATTGCTACTGAGAAACTCTGTTATGTGCCGAGATATTCTAAGTTTGCTGATGTATATTTACATATTATATGCTTATCTACAACTTTTATGCTGATATTGTGAGAATGTGCTGGATTCTGCAAACTTTACAGAATCTGGTCCTACATATGCCCTTATACTCTAATATGGGATAATAACTTTTAAACTTCTGGAAGGTCAGTGGACCATAATTATTTTATCCAACTTATTCTTTCAATTAACATCCTAAACTGTTCTAAGCCCCCTCCCCCAAAAAAAGGAACGTGGCAGCCCTAAGGATGTGAACATGGGAGATTCTTATGATAGCCAACATCCTTGCTCATGATCAGGCTTGTGCCCTGTCTTAGAAATGTCCAGCAGTCCCTTACATTTTATTGATCTCAGTGCCTATGGTTCATCTGAAGGCTGTAAACTTGAAAAGTGGTGGGCACAGGCCAAATTATGTGCAGAGCGAAGGCAGTAATGGTACCTGCAGCAAAAAGTTATTAAGAATTTTCTTGTACCATGTGCACTGTTCACAGATAAAGATACAGCTCACACTGCATGTCATACTGGACGTGTCCATCTTGCATGTACTGTCTATGTTGCAGCGTCTTCTACAAAAGTGGATGACATCTTAGAAAATAATGGATTTAGCATGAAACTATCAGTACATGGCTGCAGAACCTGCTGTTTTTCTCTTGTTATAGTGAAAAAAAAGATACATGTACATACCAATATTCTTACTGACTACAAAACATTCATACATAGCAAATTGAGTCAATTCAGACACATTCGTCTTGCAGAATGAATAACCTCCTGACTCGTTATTAAATGGAAGCTGGGATCAGGTGTTTATCCAGGCTGATATTCAATAATTAAAAAAGCATCCTTAACAAAACTAATGTTTACCATAGAACCAATAGATTGCTACAACATACTGAATGCCATTTTAAAAACATACTCCTTACACAGCAATGTACTTACTGCTGGCATTTATTTTATCACTAAACATAGCTCAATGTGCATAGTTATTGAGACCTTAATAAAATTTGACCTGATTTATTTTTTCTTATAAAACTAGCCTATCGCCTCATATCTTGTTCCCTTATGTCATCCATGACAGGTCAGAAGATTTATTCTGTAGCTTGCAAACGTTGCTCAGACTGCACTCTGTTAAGGGTAATGCAGTACAATTAGTCTGGATGTGTTTATTGGTGTAGCTTGATCACCAGCTTATATCAGAATGTGAATTCAGGCATTATATCTGAGATGAAAAGCCCCACTTCTGATCATAACAGTAACCAATGGCTTGAATGCCTGATCTACAGACAAGGATACCCACATGTTCCTAATTTAATTTATGCATTCCTGAACACTACTTATATGAAAAACTCTGCTGTTTGTCTACCACAGTGAAAACCTGGTTTCACCACCAAAACCTGCTTTATCTAATTTAATCTGTGCCAATTAACCACTTTGGGAACCACCTGAAAACAGTTAAGTAACACAGAACACAGAAAGTCAATATAAGTGCACCGAAAGACTGCAGCTGGTTATGAGCTTCATACTACTGATACTTTGATTTTATATTTTTTTATTTAGTTCTTCTACGGGAAAGAAATCCACTATGCTTTGTGGAGCACAACATAAGATAGATATGACTCACAGACTAGCTCTGTACTGTACCTGTTTAGCATATTCAAAAGTGGCACTGATGACCAGGCAGAAATACTACATTATTTGATAAACATCTGATGACACTCTGCAGTATGAGTGAAACATAGTGGATTTCTTCCCTGTTTCTTTTCATTAAATGGTGATTTGGCCTAATTACTACAACTCTTCCAACAACCAGAATAAAAATGTTCAAAGAGACAAGTGATAGCCAACAGCTCACAAACTAAATAGCCAATACTTTTTTAGTCGTGTTCCCCCAAAATGCCAAGTTACAGTAAGAATCGATTCAGGGAGACTTCCACTGTGGATGAGAGCCATGCCAAAATGCTCAGTCATCCATGGGTGGTTCAGATTGTTTATGCCATACCCACACTCATGCTATGCTTAGAATGCAAGAGGTCCTTGTTGATCTTTGTCCTTAGAGGACTGGGCTGGTACATTTCCCATGCTTGCAGCTGTGCTGCAGTCTCCAGTCTCCATTAAGAGCTGTTGCCCTAGCAACAATACCCTTCCCTTCTTCCTGGGATTGGTGAGCCAGCAAACTGTGACTACTTTCTTCCTCTTCCCATTTGACTTCTTAGGGACTGGGTCCACTAATTGAACCCAGCTCTCCTGGGTCACATTTAAGACTCTGTACCTCTCTGTCTGAGTCAGAGCATGTAGAAAAATCATTTTCAATTAACAGTCATTGAATGTAAGAATTATTCGAATTAGCAGCTGTAAATAAGATACAGGAACAAGATTTTGTCATGAGGCCTTTTAAACAGATTCTACCAATAGGGCTTCTCTATTTAACAGGCAATAAATAAATAAAGAAATACAATTTCACAGTAAGTCATCTATAAATTCAAAATATCCTCAGTACATCCTTTTGGTTACCTGCCTTGGACTTACTTGATACAGGTGGAAAATGCTGATACATTCATTTCAAAGTGCCTCATAATGTACTTAATAATCTTTCTCAATGAGAGATGTTGGCAATAACTTTTGAAGGATGGTGAAAAATGTGCCAGTTACTCATATCTTGTGGTAGAAATAGTGTCATTTCTCAAAGAAAGACAAAAAAAGCTCTGCAGAAAAGATAATTTGGGCTATATGCCAGTGAAACGCAGACAGATGTTTTGTTTTATTCTAGTGATTTCTTATACAAGATTGCAAAGATAACTTGCTTTCTCTAGACCAGCTCTCCTGCAATGTCACTAACCATTTTCCTTTAGAACAACAGCTAGTGTTAAAAGTGGTCTGAAAAAAGTACATAACTTCTGCATAGAGGGCTTTGGTGCTAGATCCATGCTTGTGGGTTGGACATGTAACTCCCTTATCTGGGGGAACATTACTACGTGGCATAATCATATCCTGTACTCCCACTTGGGTGTATATCATGCTGTCATGGTCCTCGAGTGTTCTAGTTACATACAAATTATGTTTGTTAAACTATAACAACTACAATGATTTTATTTTGATTAATTTTAATCCCTTTGAAGTTGGGTCCTTAGAAAACTCAGTAATGTTATGTAGAATGATATAGAACTCACCGCTACCATTACTTAGAGTATTGCAGGGAGTCGTCTTGGAATTAATAAACAACAGTGCTGCAGTAACTTTCTGGAAGTTAGTGTACTGCAGCAATAGATGATTAACTCTCAAAATTAATCTTTGAGTGCTGCAGATCTGGGAAGATGTAAAGGAGTTCAACATTTCCTTTGCTTTTATTTCAGTTTGTACGCACACTGCACACTTGGTTTTCGAGTTGGATATAATGCAGCAACACAGAATGCTAATGTTAAACTTTCAGTGTTTCTTTGCATAGATCTTTTCTACTTTGCATACTGCATTGCATTTGGAAGTTAATAGCAATTCTATAGTAAAAATTCCAGTCTAAAACACAGGATTACAGACAGAGCAAACTATAAAAAATACTGTGAATGTAATACCTATAAGATCTAAAAGGAACAGGAGAGCAGATGGTTAAATTAACAATAGGAGTTTATTACATCACTGTGAAAAGGCAAATGAATTTAGGGACATGTGAAATCCAAATAGGTGAATCACTGATGAAAATGACAGTGAAGTGTGTATGTGGGTTTCTCTGTATGCAAAGCATGCATGTATCTATATCTATCTGTAGCTTCTCTACACACACACACACACACACACACACACACACACATAACTATCCATCCATCTTATCTATTTATTCTTCTTATTTATATTTTTGTGCAGATATATAATATATGTAGATGTATTTTTATCAAAATGAAAAAAGCCATAGGAATCAGTGCACCTCAGTTGAAAGCTAGCATCTGTATCATGACTTCTTATGAGAAATAAAGTACAAGCTACTTTAAGTTATCCTTGGAAAAGAAAGATGTTCTGAAATGTTAACAGCTGTTAACAAAATGCATCAAACATGGAGGATAAATGCTGTTAAGACAAAGTGGAGTTAGGAAACTCTAAAATGGCATAAATTAAAAAAATACACTATTGGTGACTGAATGCATTTTTAAATACAATTTTCAAAAGACAGCCACTTTCAGACATTTCCAAAACAACAACTCTGTGCTTCCAACTTTTTGTTCTTGCTTTTCTCTCCCAGTCTTTTAATATTAGTGTTCAGTCCACAAAGACTTTTAAGAGAAGATTGCATTCTTAATTTATTTTATTGAAGAATATCTTTTCTCAAAAGTTATTTGACATGTGGTGCCAGGGCTAATACCAGATTAGGAAAACTGATTGAAATATGTCATGCATTTCTCTCTTCTCACTTTTTTTTAATATTATAGTACATTTGGTCTACACAATGTGTATAACGTTGTGACTTTTTCTTTTGTAAATGTAAAATGAGACGAGAGAAAGGGAAATGCATCAATCCACTGTTAGAAGATATATTTCTTGCATCTACAATGCTATAAGGTCGTAAAATGTGATTGCAGTCCACTTTCAAGATGCAGCTGACTAAAACTGTGAAAAGAAAGCAAACATTAAGATGCAGACAGTTAAGGCATATATATGTACTTGTGCTCTCTATTGATCTGGGCTGTTGTAATTAAGCATTTTTCCTTTACAAGTGGCAGAACTTGTTTAGTTACTTTTGCTGTGGGAAAACCAATAGCTACAATATACTGATGTCATGTTTTTTTGCAAAAGAAAATTATATTATATTCCTAGGGAGCACAGCTGAGGAACTGAAATTTATAAATATTTGAGATTGGACTTTGTTCAGTCTTATCTTTGGAAGAAATTGATGAAACATCCGATCTGGGTTCTGCCTGAATATTTTTATATTTTTCTAACTTAGATAATTAAAACCAGTATTCAGTAGAAAGAGGTAGCAGGACTATAATATCTGTAGTTCAGATTCTTCTTTTCATATTCCTGTATGTAAATAAAATATTATTTTGATATTCCACTGTGCTGTTTGCCTTATTGTTTAAATAAATTTTATTTATTCACATTTAAGCTCTTGTGGCTGGTCTTTTTTGTAACATACACACACACACACACACACACACACACGCACAAACATTATATATATATATATATATATATATATATATATATATATATATATGTGTGTGTGTGTGTGTGTTGTGTGTGTGTGTGTGTGTGTGTGTGTGTGTGTGTGTGTGTGTGTGTGTGTGAAAATAGCTTGAATAAAAGGCAGTTAATAGGGTTAAGGGGCTCTGAGAGACATTTTGGTTAAAAGAGAGAGCGAGAGACAGACAGATGGAAACAGGTGAGATAGGGACCTGGGCTGTTAGGTGAAAAACTCAGCTTTGAAGTAGACTGTCCCAAGGATTTAATAAACTCCATGTAGCCACAGTGTAGAGCCTACACAGAATGTTACCATGTCTGTGTACATGTTTCCCCCTTGGCAGCGCCATGCATAGTAATGATGACATGTTGCCGAGGGAGAGCCGAGGAACATGGTTATTGAATCAGTGTAGGGAGTGTAGTGTTAACTGTGTCTGCAGGTGATTAAGACACTCCCTGCACTGTCCAATTGTATTCCCCCAATGTAATTTCTCTCTTTTTGTTTTTTAAAAAGCATGTTTGCATGGCACAGCATGGATCGCAGCAATGCTAAGCAGCACCGAGACACCTGTTAGAAATCTAAAAATAGTAACCGGATGCATTTAATTATTTATTTAAATGTCATGTTTAAGTGTAGCTGAGCAGGTTTGCGCAGCATGGTGCAGTGCTCAGCAGTGATTATAGGTAGCTCAGAGGTATATGTAAAGGTATAGCAGACTTTCACATATCCACTTTGCTAAATGGGTAGAGTTATGGCCTCAAGTGCAGTACGTTCAGGGTTTGAATACATGGAAGTGAAACTAAGCACCTCATTTTGAAATAAAAATTCTGCTAATTATTTTAAATCATGGTCCACTGTGGTCTGCTAAGCTCTGCTAAGACCTACTAAGACCTGCTAAGCACTGCATAAACACAATAACAGCTGAAAAATGTTTATGCACTGCTCGTTCTGCTTGGCTGGTTTGTGTACTACTGAGCACTGCTAAGCATACAATTCTGTGTGTTTTCGCACTGCTCCACTCAGCTGTGCTGGTTTACGCACTGCTAAGAGTTGTGGTGCTTTTTTAGAAAAGAAACACCTCTGCCAAATCTCCATCCCAGGACCCTCTTAACTATAGCACACTGCATTAACCCACTATGTTACACAGGTCTTAGGTTAAGCAGATGTTTCCAGCAAAACATACTGACTGTTACCTATAGTCATTCAGCATGTAAATGCAATAAAAAAACTAATGGAAAAAATAGGCGTGTACCTTGGACTCTGGTGCAATAATACAACAGTGGACAGCCAAAGACATAATAATGGATGTAAGTGAGACCTGTGATAGCAGGTATATGTGCCCTTTTATCAGCAATTTGTGGAAAGACACCTGCTAAGGCATCAATGGTAAACTACATGTACAAATCGGGACCCTAGTGCAGAAATGCAACAATATAAAGCCATGCACATACTCATGGATGTAGAAATGTTTCACACAGCTTGTATATGTGCACATATATTTTGCAAATACAAATGCATCTGCAGTGACACAGTAACTCAGTATGTTAAATGCCTTGCTTGCAGTGCATTTTGCCACATACCGTCCTGGGTTCAAATCCAGTTTTGTGTTGCATTTCAATTACATTATTGTGATGACAGCAAGTAATGACTAAGTCAAGCAGTCATAATCCACACCGTGTATTGCTAATTAATGAACTGCTACCCAGTTTTGCAAGTCAAAGGCCTGTAGGTGGGGACACAATGCACATATCTGTATAGCCTAACTATATGCTGCCTACTACTCTGGTATTGGCACTGTTGCATAACAGACTTTACTTAATCACATGCCTCAACTGGACTGTAAAGGGTACACTTACCCTAGCTCTGCCATAATGACAGGTCTGACACAGCTACCACACATACACATATAGCTTGCTGTCCTCCAAAGTGTTCACACTCCCCCCTATGTGTTCTAAACTGCACCAGCAGCTGCAGCCTGTAACATACACAGCTGTACATAAAGGTAGCTGCTACAGACCTACCATACCCTCAACCCCCTAGAACAAGGAATCCAGACACAGCCATACTTAATGTGGGGGCAAAGGCCCAGATTTAGGGACATGCTTTACAATGTGTTCCTACAAAGATAGTCAGATTACAGAATGACAGCTATTGCACTGGCATGCATTTTCTAATGGGTATGACGTCTGACACTCAAATGTGTGTCTTTCATTACTGATGTCAACCCACAATTATTTGCCAGTGATTTGACAAATGACTACAATATCATGAGATACTGACCACACATATTAGGTGAAACTGTGGGCATACTGTATAAATCTCTACAGTTGACAGTTTTGATACCTACTCTCTGTGATACTGTAGTCTCCACGCCTCAGTACTGTCCATCTGAATAGCTAAGAAAGGTGCCCAGGTCTACATGTAGTCCTTATATATTGCACAATAGTGGCATGTCATTGGCTAATGATAGTGCAATGCAGGTGTTTTGGTTGCAATTAGCATATCAGAGCCAGACAGATGTATGCTTAGGGTTATGAATGTAGCACAGTCTGACATATGTGACTGTCTCTACCCTGGATTGGTTCACTGATGCAGTTTACAGATGGTGGGCTTTGACAGTGTCTGTCTTGGACCACACATTATATGCTGGATTATCTGGAGGATTTGAGTGTCGGACATGTGGACATAGGTGAGCAACACCATCAGCTGAGAGTCCACGTGACCATGCACAGTCATGCTCCCATAGTGGCAGTACCTGCAGCACTACAGAGGAAAGTGTGCTGTCTACACCGTGATGTGGTACGCCATGGGCACGTGATTCTGGGTGGTCCCATGGGGAAGAAAGCCCCAGCAGACAGCAGTTATAATCAGGTATTGGCACCGCATCTGGCCTTGGGCATGGTGGTGCCAGTGCTATTCCTGGTAGAGCCAGTTCCCATGTTCATGGCCAGAGACAGTGAAGTGTCCACTGTACCATGTATGGTCCACAGCTGTCCAACATACACACATGTAGGACTAGTACTGGGCTTGACTGTGTACATGTACACACTCAAGCACCACTGTCACATGCAGGTCACCTACAGACACACATGGCACCTCTCCATGGCTCATCTAACCCAGACCTTTCCTGACTCACACACATGCTGTCAACTATTTGGCACAGCCTGGGGCCTTGGCACCCCCACACCACACCCTGTGCATGTGATGATACCTGTGCCACATCCCTGTCATCCGTGTCATCAATGCAGGGAAATGCTGCTATGTGTCTGATGCACATGGTGTTTATATTACTTGACATGTCATTGTGTAGTGCAGTATTGTTATACCACGCCACCTGTTGTGGGCCGCAACAGTTACTGTATGCTGACATCATAGTTTGTGTATCTTTGTTGCATGATGTTGAACTGGCAGTAGTGTTATAGAATGACAGCTATGTCATGGACCTGTGTATAGTGCCTGTTCCAGGAGTCTGAGGGGATACACTATGGACACATGGTGGCAATACAGTGGCAGAGGATGGCATGGCAGCACAGCAGACTTATGACAACAGCAAGGCACTGCAGTATATGTGCATGGCTCCCTAGATGCATATGTGTAGAGGTTGTATAGACTGACTGGCATCATTTTTACTAATATGTATGTAAGTCGGAGTAAGGTGTCATCCCCTAGGGCTCTAGATTGTCCGTGCATGTGCTATGTGTTGTCTGTTATCCAAGGCCAGGGCATACTGGGCAAACCTACATCTGTCTACAGGGACAGCTTCAGGGGTTTCCTCCTCAGAGTCCCTCTGTTGGTGTGGCTGTGGGGACCTAGACACTGGTGGGGGGCTGTGCATCCTTTCCCTTTGCTGATCCTGCTGCAGCTGTTTCTTCAGGATCATATTGTGTAACATGGCACATACTGTGAACGTGTATGCACATGTGGCTAGAGAGAACTGCAGGGCTCCACCAGATATATAGAGGCACTGGAAACGTGACTTCAGAATCCCAAACACATGCTCTATGATGTTCCTAGTTTGTGTGTGTGCCTCATTATGGCATTGTTTGGTAGATGTGTTTGCATTTCTGATGGGTGTCATCATCCACAGTTCCAGTGCACAGCCAGCATCCCCCAGTAAATGTCCCTATGGGATATGTACTCCACAAAGATTTTAGAATGAATGTCCACTGTCTCTACAACTACAATGTATATAATATTTATCTCTTCATACGTGTTAATTGCATTCCAAGCATATGTAATGTACTCTGTTTGCTATGTTTGTTGTTATTGTTATTGTTTCATGGAGCTTTTCTCTCCAGGCCTCCACTGAAAATGGGCCCTTCTTGGCCCAGTGGACTTCCCTGATCATCAAACTGTAATAAATAAATAAATATAAATAAATAACTACATAATAAATAAATATCCCCTCCAGCAAACATCTGGTACAGCTGTGATGCATGCCAGATATGGGAGTCGTGATAACTGCCAGGGCTGCAAGCATACACATTCATGATAGTGCCCTGGGCATTGCACATGGCCTGGCAGTTGATGGAGTGGTGTCCATTGTGGTTGAGGTAGATTGGACCCTCCACATCGGGTGGTGTCTTGATGTGTACATGAGTGCAATCTATGGCACCCAGTACCTCAGAGTAGTGTGCTACATGGTAGAAGTGCTACATACTGCTGGGCCTTGCCTCAAGGGTGATGAGAAAATAAATGTGCTCACTGGCATGTGGTAGTTGACATCCAGGAACTGGTGGAGTACCCTGGATGCCGATGCCTATGAGACCTCCATCATGTCCCCAGTTGGTCTTTGGAATGTACTTGTAGCTAGTATCCTATGAGCTACACATACCTTTGTTTCCACTGGGATGGGTTCCCCTCTGTTGGCTGTGTATCTGAGATGAGGTCGGCAGAGCTCAGTGAGTTCTTGTAGTATGTCCCTATTCACCCTGTAGAACTGTACAATCTCCATCTCATGAAGCTCCTGGAAGGTTACCCTGGGCCTGAACACTCTTCTCCTTCTCAATCTAGGCCTATAGTCATCAGCAGAAATAGTAGCAGCATTGACCTCAGCATCTAGTACATGCATATGTAGCAAACCTGCAGCAGCCGCTATTATTTCTTCAGTTAAAAGTCCCAAGCCTGTACTCTACTGGTGCAGAGTATGGGGGTGAAATCAGATTGCAGGATTTCTCCAACCTTTATACTGCTCTGCTGTAGGTGCAGTCTTTGTGATTGACTACCTTTGATGCATTCCACCTGCCAAGTACATCATTAAGGACTGTCAATGGCCCTAGTTGAAGTGGAACAGGAGTCATCAGTAATTAAAATATCATTGCCTTTCTCAGCCATTTTTTTAACAGCCTTCCTCGCTCAGCACTCCAGCACTCTGCTCATACACGTGCTGCAAAAGTAAACAGTACTCAGCACTCAGTGTACACACTCCCATGAAAGGTCATGCTCAGCAATGCAGTGCACCGCACAAACAAGGTCAAACCAGATGAAACATGCACCCCAAAGGTAAACAAAGCTTAGCAGTCAGCGTACACACCCCCTTGCTCAGCAGAGCGGTGTGGCATGCAAACAGGTGCCCCTGAGCTCCAATCAGCTTACAGGTCCTGAGACACACCACCCTTTGATGCCAGCTACCTCATCTGTGTACACCAACATGGGTCTGTGCTGCCTACACTGATGGGATCTGCTTATCCGAATACCCATTTGTGCTATTCAGTAACCCCAGCTCATTTGCATAGTGATCTGTGCATACAACCTGGAAACAACACGGTTCCAGGCACTGCCTCCTTACCAACAGAGCCATTCCACCATTGCACATACTCCACACAGGGTCCTATAAGACATTACTGTCACATACTGCTAACTTTGTTTTTTACACTATTTTTTTTTTTTTTTTTATAAAAGCCTGTTTGCGCACTGTGGTGTTCCACGCAAACATACCCAGATTATTAAAAAAAAAAAAACTATTTTACATTAATTTCCATATGGTTTTGGACACATGGTGGATAGTTTTTCACATTTCTGTCTCTGCTATGCTATTTATGCCCATCTACCTGCCCTCTTACAGCCCCTGTTGTTATATTTACATCCTGTATGTATGTTTGATGCACATGGTGTTTATATTACTTGACATGTCATTGTGTAGTGCAGTATTGTTATACCATGCCACCTGTTGTGAGCCACAACAGGTACTGTATGCTGACATCATAGTTTATGGATCTTTGTTGCATGATGTTGAACTGGCGGTAGTGTTATAGAATGACATCTGTGTCATGGACCTGTGTATAGTGTCTGTTCCAGGAGCCTGAGGGGATACACTATGGACACATGGTGGCAATACAGCAGCAGAGGATGGCATGGCAGTACAGCAGACATATGACATCAGCAAGGTACGGCAGTATATGTGCATGGTTCCCTAGAAGCATATGTGTAGAGCAGTCTGTCAGGGACATTGGGGGCAGTCCAGTTATGTATGCTTCCATATTTTGTGATAAGGGCTGCTGCTGTTGCTATATGTCACCTGGGTTATCCGAATGTAGAAATCTAGAAAGTGTGGTGATGGTGTTGACACATCTACAAATATCCTCTGTCCAGGTCAGACAGGTGGCAGGCATTAGTTATGATTATGTATAGCAGGGCAATGCAGGGCCAGCAGCTAGTCACAAGGCCAAAAAGTGCACAACCATTGCATGAGGATAGTACATAAGGACATGTCTGTAGTACTCCACAGTAATATATGTGCACACACACACACACACACACACACACACACACACACACACACACACACACACACACACACACACACACACACACAGGGTTGTCTGCTGTGTGTATTGAACCCCTACCTATTTACTATTACACATTATAGCTCAGCAGTATACGTGGTGCATGGCTCCCTAGATGCATATGCGTAGAGCAGTCTATCAGGGACATTGGGGGCAGTCAGCTTATCCATGCATCCATACTTTGTGATAAGGTCTGCTACCATTGCCGCATGTCACCAGGGTTATCCGAATGTACAAGTCTAGAAGGTGTGGTGAAGGTGTTGACACGTCTGCAAATATCCTGTGTCCAGGTCAGACAGATGGCAAACATCAGTTATGATTATGTATAGCAGTGCAATGCAGGGCCAGCAGCTAGTCACAGGGC